>NW_007577836.1:450173-451725 GCF_000690725.1 Stegastes partitus | reverse complement strand
GGGGGGGGGGGAGAACTGACGGAGTCAATGTGCTGCTGCTGCAGTGCAGAGATAAGGCTGGACTTGTTCAGGATGTGGTGTGTGTGTGTGCTGGGGTACAGTTGATGAATACACACATTCTTTTTGGATTATTGTGTGAATTCTAATGTGATTATTGGGGGTGATGACAAAGGGCTGATGACTTGTGAGCCACCTTGGTCTCAAACACACACGCGCGCTGAAGCGTTGGGTGTTGGCACAGAGGAGCCTTTTCAGACACTTTGCACACAATACACATTACTCAGCTTGATACTCCCTAAATAATTGCATTGATTTATCCGCCATGCTGTCTGGCTTTGATTGCTTGTGGAGCGTCGGTGCCAAAATGTTGCTACTTGTTAGAGGCCCCTTGTTAAGCTTTTGTCTACTTTTCACATTCTCCAGCAATAATTGGAAGTCTTGCGAGTGCTGGTGCTCATGAACACAATACACACTATGATTTAAAACAGCGACTATATAATGGCAGTGATGACATGAAGCCTTTTAAAAGGAAACCACGAGCTACCAAAAAACCGCTGCCGTGTGCTTTGACATCGATTCTGCACATGTCTAGATTGTCAGCGCTGACAGAAATGGGACACGGCGCCTTTATGTAAAAATTACTTGATTTGGTGTTTTTGCTGATGGTGACAGAAAACCAAGTGTCTCCTCGACTCTGTAAACTCTTGTGAAAACTTTTAGCAAAGGAAGTGACAAACGCTGTACAGGATGACGTGTAAAAGAAAGCAAATTGGCCCAAAGAAAGGAGAAAAACAAGACAATTTAGCGAAAAATTGTAAGAATTTTGCAAGATTTCTTTTAAAAACTTTGTGCTAACAAAAGTATAAGCCTAACACAATGCTGTAAAGTCTGTTTGTGAGAAAGTAATTGCCTGTCTTTCTCTTCAGTGATATACAGTTGTTCTCAAATGTGTTCTTCCATTAAAGAAAAGGCAAAATTCACAAAAGTCACTCAAATAACTAGAAACTGAAAAAAAGTAATAATAAATAAAAATTTGCTAAATTATAATTTAATGAAATAAGATGTTGCTTTTGACTTGTGGGTGAAAATAATAATTAAAAAAAATAAATAAAAAACTGTCCTGGACAAATTAGAGCACTTTGCTGATGAGCAGTGAAATCAGAATACCTGTGAACAGGTGCAGAAGTCTGACTGAGAGTTACAGAAAACACCTGTGATTGGCTCAAAGGGTTGTTCAACAAAGTATTAGTTTACGGGTCCCATCATGCTTGTTTATTTTTTATTTTTTTAATATATGTATATTTCTGTTGAACCACGATTACGGTATGAATACATTTGAGTATGTACAAATCAAAGCACAGTCCAGCTGCGACTGCTTCAACTGCGACTCTTTTAACGGTGCATTAAGCGTGCATGACAGAGAATCTCCTCGTACAGCCTCTCCTCGTGACAAGCATTTCTTTTAGCAGCATTTGTTTTCCTGGCTCAAGTGAGAGGAGTCTACACAAGTTGTGCACTGAATGCCAACATCCATGGACTACAGTCGTCCTCA
>NW_007577836.1:436561-449187 GCF_000690725.1 Stegastes partitus | reverse complement strand
ACAAAGACGCTGGCAGTGGCTTGCAGACGTGGAAATTATAGCCCTGGCCTCGTGCCTCCACCCTCCTAACGTGGACGTTGTTTCTGTTTTTAAACCTGAAGCGTTTCCTACTCTGTCCCAGCGTTACCTTTCAGGGAGAAAATGGGGTTTCTTTTAAAACGTAATGCAGTTTAGCTGTATAGGAATGTCATTTCTTGGGGGGACATGGTTGCGATTTGACACATCATAGCATGTGAATCATTCTCGCTGTGAATCACCTTTAGTCTCAGAACCAGGACGCTAAACCATGAAGCTCAGGGCGCGATGAAAGCATGATACTGTCGAGCTTGAAGACCATGCGAATGCCACACACTTGGTGCCTGTTGTGCGCCTGTAGTCGTTCACAGTGTGTTTCCTGCAGGATGTCAAGCAGATTTGAAAGGTTCGGACCAGCGTGTCAAATGCCAAATGAGTGTGTGTCCACTCTCTGCGGCTGTACTGCTTTGAGCTAAATAAAAAAAAAAACACCCTGATGTGAAGCAGCTACAATGCTGCAATTACAATTAGCACAAAGTAGAATATCCTCTATTAGTGGCTATTATGGTTTTAAACACGTTTCCTGTTCTCAGGTGTTTACTACAGCTAGCATCACTTAGCGCCGGCTCATTCCGTTCCACATAATTGCAGTGTCCACCTGTCGCTCTGCAAAGTGTATCTCGCCTTCAAAACCAATTTTGGGTGCAAAAAAATAATCTTTCCCTGGCTGCACGGATTGCCTTCAAAAAGAAGCAACTGGTGCCAGTAAAAAAAGCTGCTTTCATAATTTTCACACAGTTTTGCTTTTATCCCCGTGTTTACAGCGAGCTTTTAGAAGAGGGAGGATCCAGCAGCACTCTGTTCTCTGTGTCCAGACAGTCGCCGAAGCTCGCTTTTAATGTCTGTGTGTGTGTCTGAGTTTGCATCTGAATGAGCAGAATTTGTCCTGTTTCGCTGCAGGTTCTCCCTGGTGCCGGGACTCCACCCAGACTGGATGCTCATGCTGTTCTTCGCTCACACTCACCTGACTGTGACCGTGACTCTGGGCCTGCTGCTGGTTCCAAAGGTGAATATTTCACAGCTTGTTCAGCCCTCGTCAGCTGTTGGTTTTCTGGGCTGCTCGTCAATAATCAACACTCACAGAGCTCCTCCACCAAAGCCAGAGCTAAAAATATCACATTTTGTCACCACTAATGGGACTTTTTTGATCGCAAAATAACCGCCAGCATTTACGGCACAATATATGTTTCAGAGCAGCGTGGAAAATAACTTTTACTCAAGTGCTGCTCTTATGTGAACGATTTCAGGGTACTTTTCCATTTTCTGCCACATTATTCTTCTCCTCCACTGCCTTTCTTATCCAGCGTATCGCAGAGCTGTGATGCTGGACACTGTGCTTCGCCCCAGGAGCCTTGATAATCTTCAGATTTCATTGTCCCCTGCACAGCCCTGTGACACCTCCCAGCCTCCTCCATGTCTCACAGTGGGGAAGGTGTTCTCTTCTTTGAAAGCTTAAATTTTTTTTCTTTTTTTTTCTTCCACGAACACAGAGCTGATGTGACTCGCCGAGATGCTCCGATTGCGTTTCATCTGTCTAAAGAACTTTCTCCCAGAGGCATTGTGACTTGTCAGCACACATTTTTAGTGAAGCCTTGTCGGACTTTTTTTTAGATTTTTCTCTTTCAAAAGTCGGGTCTTTGTTGCTCTTCTCACACTTTCATTCAGAAAACAGCGTTTGATGCGGCGTGACCAGACGCTGCTGTACCTTGATCGTAGAGGTCAGCTTGTGTGTGTTTTGAAGTGTTTTTTTTTGGGTTTCTTTTTCCACCTTTCAAACTGTCCTCCTTCACAGTCTGGTCTGCCTGAAGTTCTTAATAAGACTCACAGCTGTGGTCACAAGAACATCAGGCTGCTTGAAGTTTCTCCTGCAGTCTTAACCTTGATAACCATCTGCAGTTATTTTCCTCCCTATCTCCCTGGAAAACTCTCTTTTCTTTTCTTTCTCTCGTCCGTGTTTAGTACGGTTTCACCCAAGCCGATCGATGAGCGCTTCTCTCCATTAACATAAACTGAACGACTGAATGATTACGAGGTAGAAGATATTAACCAACAACTGTAGTCTGCTTAGTTCTTATTTAAGAGCCTGACGGATGCACTTTGTGTCCAAATTGTGTGTTTATGGCAGCACAGTGCAGAACATGTTACATGAAACTGCACAACTTAACCTTTCTAACAATGCTAGTAGCTTATCTGTGCAATAATATGCCAGCCAGCAAAAGTGAATTTTGAATCAACTTTAATCAACAGCTGTGCATTTATCTCTGCACCCTTTGATGTGGTTTGAATAACTCATGAACTTTTCTCAGGTATGTTAATGTGTATATTTGTTCTTATTGATGCAATGATATGTTAATATAATATCACAAGGAAGGATGGAACTGGACCTTTGTAGTTATGTTTGTTGCACATTTGTACCTACTGAAATAATCGTGTTATGAAGACATATCCAACCCACCAATGTCTTTACCCACTTTCACACTCCTGCTTCTTGTCAGAATAAATTAGTGCTTTTTGCTTCACATATCAAAATAAACAGCTGCTCGTACCCTTTCTGATGATATGAACGAAGTAGCATTCAATATCATGGCCAGTTAATAAATCTGGTTTGCTATGGTTGAGTCATAGAATGCATATAAAAGATGGATGTAGCCGTAAACCTGCAATCTCTCCAACAGCCAGCAGGGGGCAACGCCTCTGCCTGTAAAAACCTGTATAGAAGTCAATGAGAAAATGACCAAACTTCTCATTTCTTCTGCTACTTCAGTGAATATTTTCCTAATGAGTTTATGGTCTCTCTCAATAGTTTTAAGTCTCCTTCAATACAGCATGATGTTTATTTTAGAGATTATGGTTCCATTTAGAGTAGAATTGAAGATAAAAGAGGGTATATTTTAGGGCGGGGCAACTTAGTGGCTTCAAGTTCGGAGTCAGTATGTACGAAAAATGAACACAAAATACTGGATTTGCTTTTCATTGCAAGGATTTAAAGGTTGTGGTGAAATAATGAACATGAGCAAAAAGTCGTGATCTTAAACGCTATAGTCCTCTTGTTTGGGTGTGAAGGGGCAAGAATGTTGTCTGAGAAGATTCTCAGTCATCCACGTCCTGGATATTCTCGTAGTTTAATCGTAGAAACTGAACTTGCTTGAAGACGTTTCAACTCTCATCCAAGAGGCTTCATCAGTTCTGACTGACTAGTTGGGAGTTCCAGATACTTATATCCTTAAGGAACCATTAGCACTTGACAGAACATTATTTTTCTAACTTCAATAGAGTATCCCACCATCATGGTTCTGACAATGCCAGATTCCAGACAATCTGCCCTACACAGGTATGAAAAGACCTCTACTGCCAGCATTTTATGGTTAGATACACATAAAAACAGAGATTTCATTATACAAAACATATCGATGCAAAGGCAAATATGAATTTAAAAATAAATAAGACACAGCCTCTATGACCAGCCTTTATAAAGACCAGGATAATAGCATAGATGTAAAGTGGTAGTAAAATCACCCTGAACAAAGCCCAGGGGCTCATGGGGTTAAGTTTCTGAGGGTTATTAATAACTCTGTGCATCCCATTTTGGAAGATCTCTGTAAAATAAGCAAGAATTGTTTTATTCTGCGGCTGACCAAAGGCATGCATGACAAAGATCTTTTAATCCCTTAAGCCCTGGGCCAAATGAACAACCGCAGGCTCTATGGATGAGAGACACTCGGGAGAATTTTAAAATGGCACAAGTCTGCCTAACCTTATCACCGGAGCAGAGGGAAACTGGAAAAGCTCTATTTACATTTTTACTTCTGCCTAATCAAACCTGGAGGTTTGAGAGTAAATAACATCCTTTTACCAAGTAGTCAGTAAACACTGGTGGTATTGAACACGTAAATATATGTATACTGTATATTGTACGAAGATAATTATAGTAATTTTAATTGGGAAAACAAAAATCCCTTCAATGCTCTCTGATTTTTTTCCCATGAGCCCACTGTGAGCGAGTGTCTAAACAATAGCACCAACTGTAATAATTTAGCACAAAATACATACAAAACCTAAATTAAGCTGCGTTTTGAATGTGCCTATTTTGTCTACAAAGTGGATTTAAGAAGACATTTGAATATTCCTTTGTTATGAGAGCGTTTGTTAGAAAATCCGGCTTTTGTTATGAAGGTTATTGCATCCGAGGAGATTTCCACAGTGACTGCCGCTGCACTGTAGCTCGAGCACACAACAATTCATTAATCATCTTAAGTTCATTTGATATTAGCCATCTGAAACGCACAGAGACGTACGCCGGCGCGTTTGCTACCATTACCTTAAACTCAATCAAACTGCGTTAGTGCTTATTGTAATTTAGCTAAGTACACCCGCGGGGGTCTTTATGTGCGATCTCTCAAGTCTGATGGAAAACATTTAATTCTCCCGCTGTGTGAGAAATGCAATACACCATCAGCGCTGCACGTTCTTTCATTCTTTCTTAATTAGGCACCTCAGAAGTGTACACTGGGATAATTAAGCACAATGGGAGGACGTTAATCTTATACAGCGTCTTCTCCTGAAACTGGGCTACGTTTTTGTTCTTTTCTTGGTCCCTAGACTTGTTGTTGTTCAAACAAAGGCTTAACAGTTTGACCGTGAAAATCAGATCTAACCTCTGCTATTTGTTTTATCCTAACAACGCACGCTCATTTCACCTTTTGTTTCTGCACTTTGGATTTCAAATGAGGACGTGATAAGTACCTGTGAACACTGAGCTGCATGAATTAGAATTTGTTACACACACTGTGCATAGTTATATGGAACAAAATACATAATGAGTGTTTAAAATTAACATATAATCAAACTGTGCTGTGGTGCTTGTAGTGTTCTTTATCAGAAATAGTTTTCCTCATCTTATCTCTGCTCTTTTATCTGCTGTAGAACTAGTTGATGTTGCTGGATTTCACCTCCAGAATGTTGTCCGCTAATGCTAAAATTAGCATAAAACACAATTTATTGGTAATCACTGACTGCAACAATCAATAATATATGAAATGAACATTAATGTCTCAACGTGTGCATTTGTTCACATACTGCAGTTTGTATTTTTGGCAAAATAAAATGAATTCATATGCATATTATCTCCATTAGCAAGCGTTTTGCTGCAAGAAAATCTTGTTCACCTTCGATGACATCTTATGTAATAGAAATACAATCATAATAAACTTCCCCTTGTTCATGTTTTTTCCCTTTGCCCATTGGCTGGTTAATGATGTCCTTTCACCTCTCCCTCCATCTGTTTTAGTTCTTCTCCAAAGGGACCCAGGCCAGGGACGACATTGCCACCGAGGCCTATGAGGAGGAGCTGGACATGGGAAGATCTGGCTCGTACCTCAACAACAGCATCACCTCGGCCTGGAGCGAACACAGCTTGGACCCCGAGGATATACGGGTGAAGTAGCACTCAGAGTCACGGACTGATATTAAATCTATTTCACCATGGTTTAGGTGTAGACTGTAAAAAATGACCCTTAAACCTGCATTCTTTCTAACAGCCAGCAGGGGGCGACTTCTTTGGTTGTAGAAAGAAGTCAGATTGTATAGAAGTCTATGAGAAAATGACCCGACTTCTCACTTGATCTGCTGCCTTAATAGACACTTTCCTATTGAGTTTATGGTCTTCATTGCCAGTTTCAAGGTTCTTTGAAGACGGCATGATGTTTTTTAAAAATCTGGTCCTACTTAGAGTAAAACAGAAGATAAAGCAGGGTTAGGTATTAGGGCGGGGTTACTTGCTGTCCTCAAGGTCCGACTCAGATCCACCTCCCACTCATTATATGTGGATTCAATGACCAAGATAACGATGGCCAGATGTCAAACTCGAGGCTTCAAAATGGTAGACAACAAACTAATGGGTAACGCCGCGGTGGCTAGTTCCATTTCGTATATGCAGTCTATGGGTTTAGTCTATGGGTGCACTTGCTCATGCTGGACATATACACAATCTATCTACTCAAGCAGGTGTAACATATTAAGAATTCAATTTAGACTAACCACAACGGGTGCACAATGTATCTTTTATTCAATGTTGGAAGTTAACTTTCACACAGTCTACCTGAACATAAATGCGTTCCTATTTCAGGACGAGCTGAAGAAGCTTTATGCCCAGCTGGAAGTCTACAAACGTAAGAAGATGCTCGCCAACAACCCTCACCTTCAGAAGAAGCGCAACTCCAAGAAAGGCCTGGGCCGCTCCCTGATGAAACGGATAACGGAGATCCCGGAGACCATGCACATCCACCGGCAATGCAGCCGGGACGACGGCAGCGAACACGGCAGCAACCGCAGCACCTTGAGGAGGAATCCGTTTGAGCCGAGCCACCACGGTGAGAATCCGCCCTTTTAGTCTGCTCAGGGTGACGGCAGCAGCGTGGAAATTAGAAGAGCCTGTTTCTGAGTTTCACTTTTAAACTGGAGCGCGTTAATGTTTTCATATTGTTCGAGCCTGCAAGTCTTTTAAACTAACTTGTGTTTTCAAACTCAGCATAGTTTGTTAATAATACCGTGCTTACCTGCGAGCGTATTCTACTTTCCTGATTCAGCAAGTAACCAGGTTCTCTGGCTTGTTCTTCTACTTGCAAGAAATGGAGAAATAAGCTGTGTTAATGCCTTTGTAATATGAATGCCCCATTGAAAACATTTAGAACCACCAGTTCATGAAAAGCTGTAGACCTTTTTCACAGCAGACATTTTGACTTGTCATAGCAGGAAAATCTCATTAAAGACCCCCACCGATGAAAGACAAGATTTAGCTTCTCAACATGTCCATATGTTGTTGTTTTTTCTGTGTATACTGAATGTCATATCATGACTGACTGCACAGTTGAGTATCTCCACCTTGAAACTTTAGTGTACCGGGGACGGTCTCGAAAACACAGATTCAGACTTCTGAGGTTTCATATGTAACAAACCTTAAGGAAACCAATCCTGTCCATTTGCAGGGTTGGATTTTCTGGTTTCTTCTTCTTCTTCAGAATCTATGTCCAGCTCAAACATGTATGACTGAGTTACTCCAGAATTGCAACTTGACATTGTGTAGCATAGAGTAGTTTTACAGTGTTAAGGCGGAGTTGTAGGTGAGCTGGTGTGCTCAGCTGCAGTGAGCGGCTGTGAAGGGGGGGTGGAGGAAAAAGTTAGAAACTTCATTGTTCTGCAGATTCTAAAGAAAGAAAGCAATGGTGTCAAGAAATATGTAACATTTGATATGCAGAGTTTAGTTTTTAGGGGTTTAATCAATGATCAGACTTTATTAACATATAACATTAACAATAACTCTACTGAATTATCACTTATATCAGCATGATCAGCACCAACATACTTGGATTAAACCAGCTAAAATATTTCACCCATCGTTTTTTTTTTTAAATTTATTTCTGTGATTTTCAATAAAAGCAGAAAACGGTCAGCTTCATTCAGAGGCTGAGCTTCATTCAGAGGCTGAGCTACATGCTAGCATCAGCATGCTAACATTCTAAACGAGTAGCAGGTACAGGCTGCGTCCAAAATCATCCACTTACTCCCTACTCACTACCTAGGAACCACTATATAGGGAACACCTCGGCAAGGTAGCATTTCAAACACTACTCGAGCTGTTAATTACATTAGTCGTTCGCTAGCCATGATTTGTGCCGCAGCAGAGTAGTGCAAACACATCAAAGTCACAGTTTAATGCACAGCTAAGAAACGGGTACAATAAAATTCAACAAAACAAGAATTTACTTACATTTTAATGATAAGTTTTCGCCCTCTCGTTCATCTAGTTTCCTTTCACCCAATGCATGATGGTCCATATTGCTAAGGTAGTGACCATCAGCTGTACACTGCTTGTCACGGTGCATTGTGGGATATTTTGAGTGCACCATAAAGGGTGTAACAGTTGTAACTTAACATTCAGACAGGACTACAAAATGACAAAGGTGTAGGGTATGGTGGGTGATTTTGGACACAGCCATAGCGTTTACCGAGGTCGCCATCGTAGTTTAGGGTGTACGAGCTTATCCACAAAGTGCAGGTGAAACTGTTGAGTGTCAGAATGTCGCAGGTGTTTAGTTACAGTTCATCCTGCAAGAGACGTAAAAGTCAGATGAATAACTGACATTTTATTAAAAACTATGAATGTCAACCTCACAGTGGTGCCAGAAAAGTCAGAGGATCAGTTATTAGGATCCATCTTCAGAGAACCATAAATTATTGGAACTTTATCCAATAGCTGAGATGTTTCAGTCTGGAACAAAGTGTTGTCTGAATAATAGACAGACTAATTAGCTGGTTAGAATGAAACAAACTTCACATAAACTAAATAAACAGACTGAATCATCAGTGTTATTATTTTGAAACCACAAGTACCTACTTTTAACGAGTCTACTGATAAATCCTCCCTCAGGAAAACCTCGAGATGACTCCCTGAAGAACAAAGTCATGGGCTTGAAGAAGTCCCTCAGCTACGACCACGTCTGCGACCAGGATGAAGAAACCGGAAGCCAAACCGGCTCAGCTGCAGGAGACAAGATGACCCCTGTCGGAGGCGGTGGGGAAGGATCTCTTCTGGGTTCCCTCATCGGCCGCAAACATGCCAAGAAGCAGCTGGAGCCGGCTCCGACTCCACCGAGGCTGGAACCGGCCGAGTCCACCGAGTCCGTGCCGCTGTTCTGGAAATCAGCCAGCGCTCACAACCTGACGCACGAGAAGAAGCCTGTGCACCTGCGCACCTCCATCATGCAGAAGTCTCTGAGCGTGATCGCCAGCGCCAAGGAGAAGATGCCGGGACTCACCAACAAGACTCAGAGCGTGGAGGACGCCAGCAAGAAGGGCCTGAAGGGGCAGGAGGGGAGGATGCTGTCGGAGGTGGACGAGACGCCGGAGCATTACCCCAAGATGATCATCAGCCAGTCGGTGGAGTACTCCAAGACACCCATGAAGATGGGCATCATGAAGCAACAGGTACGACTGCACACATTTACAGTGATCCCTCAGATTTATTCATCCCCTTCCATTAAAGAAATGGCAAAATTCACAATACTCACTCAAATAAGTAGAAAATGGAAAAAGTAATAATAAATAAAAATTTGCTAAAATATGATTTAGTAAAATAAGACATTGCTTTTGAATTGTGGTTGAAAACAATAATTTAAAAAAATAAATAAAAACAAACTGTCCCAGACAAATTAGAGCACTTTGCTGATGAGCAGTGAAATTAAAATGTAATATTTCTGTTGAACCACAATTCCAAACCAATGTCCATCCATCCATCATCTATACACCGCTTAATCCTCACTGGGGTCACGGGGGGCTGGAGTCTATCCCAGCCGCCTCAGGGTGAAGGCAGGGGAAGCAACGTCATGACTTTCATTATATTTATTGTTACTTTTGTCAATTTCAACTTATTCCACTGACAGCTGTTTTTTTTCCTTCTTTAATGGGAGGGTATGAACACATTAGAGGATGACTGTACATTCCTAATGCAGGGTGAGGTATGATGTTGTGTAGCTTCAGTGCTGACGCAGTAAAATCATTGAGCACGCTGGCATTAAGGAGTATTTGTGATGATTGATTATTCGTTAGTCTTTTTAGGAGGGAAAAAAGTCAAATGTTCTACGTTTTCACCTCTCAAATGTGAAGATTTTGTGTACTTACTTAGTAAATATCATTATAAATAAAATCATTGTTTGAGTAAAAATGTCATCTTTAACTTTGAAAAAAAAACAAAAAACTCATTATGAACGTACTGGCTTCTTTGGAGGTTGGACTGCATTACCGTGGATGCTCTAATGAGTGTTAGTGAGGAAGAGGAGATTGTGCAGGTGGATGCTGAGGGCCAAAGGATGCAAAGACCAGAGAGATGCCAAATTAGCTGGAACCACAAAGTATTGGCATCGCTGTCTAAATGTCTGGCCAGGCTTTTCACTGGGTAGCTGCTGTACAGACAGGCAGGGGAATCTGAGACAGAGAGCAGCAGAGTTGGCTGAGAGTTGAACTGGAGTCAGCTGCTGAGAGATTCTGACTATGTGGTCGGTGCCTTCAGCATTTGGCCACTGGTTGAGTCTTTACACCTGCATCAATTAAAGTAGCAGACACAAGATAGTACCCAAGTTTGACAACTTTTTTCCAATCCATTTTACTCAAGTAGTGCTGCAGAGTGAAAACAGGAAATGTAGGAAGAAGCGCAGAGGAATGACACTGACCAGACACAGAACGATGTATTAGCATTCATTCAGAGTCATGTTTCTGGCCTGCGGGTAAATATAAGGCAGATATTCACTCAGAGTCCTGAGGGGGAGAACTGTTTAACTCTTTAGCTGCTTAATGATCTCTGCTGTGTTCATCAGGTAGCTGCAAACTTTGCATACAGATATTTCTGCTGTGAGAGTAAAAACTTAAACTGTAAAACCAAGCTAGAAGAAACTCCACTGAGGAACTACAGAGTCGGGCGATATGTAAATTTAAGGACTTGTTACTTATAAGGGACCGTTTGCTCCATAGTTTTGCTTGAGTTTAATGTATAAATTAGGATTACAGTAGTGACTCAATAGTCTGACCCTTAACAATCCTAAACCTTTCTATCCGACAGGTTTTTTAGGAAAAACGAACGGAGCCCATTAAAAACAGCCTTAACATACTGACAGCCTTGGATTCCGACTCTGACATGATATTTTATGTCACAAGTCAGGATAACAGTGTATTATCTGACTGAACAATCCCACAGATTGGCTACGTTCACACTGCAGGACTTGATGCTACATTCGGATTTATTTGTGAAATCCGATTTTTTTGCGAGTTCCTTCACATTTCCAGTTAAATGCGACTTGTATGTGATCTGCTGTGTGAACTTCATACGACCCAAAAGTGTCCCGCATGCGCCGAAGAGGACACGATGACGTCACACACACAGCGAGCATGCTCAGTATTTGCCGCATTAAACACAGATGGTAACGGCACTCCCCCGCCGCCACCAATGGTGGAAACAGAAGTGTGAGCGCTAACTAAACTACCATCAGCAGCCAAGTACTGCCTGTGCATTCCGGCCACTTCCACCCCGTCTGAGCGCTCCCCCGGGGTGGAAGTGTCCCCCAGCCGCGCCGAATATTTGGATATTCATCATTAATTGGATCTGTGTTGTTCAGGCTGTCATTTAAAGACCAGACACAGGTCGCATAGGAGAAGAAAAAAAAAATCTGATTTGGGTCACTTCATCCTGCTGTCTGAACGTATTTACCTTTGATGTCAACCAACGAGCCCGTTCACTATCGCACCGGTCAGTGAGGCTGAAATCCAGCGATGCGTAGTGTTCTAACAGTACACTAGTTATTATAACAACTATGAACAATGAATATTAACAACTAATGAGCCTTCCAGCATCAAGCCCTCCTTGTATCTGGACCTCCGTCTTGACAATCCGACAGCCTTGATATCCGACATAAAAGAAGGTTTTACATTTAGAGTCAGATTATTGAATCATGACTGTATTTATCATATCGTAGCGTCTGAAGCTTAATGTTGAAACTTGTCAGGTAGATTTGTAACGTCAATCTTTTTTCTCTACGGGGAAGCAATTTGCGTCAACATCTGCTGTTTTAAACGTCGTATAAATGACTGGACTTGACATGAGTGTAGGCGGTTGATGCAGCTACTGTAAAAAGTATTGATTATGTCAGTGTTAAGTTACAGGAAGTCAGCACTCACCACAAACCATTAAGGTCTCGGCTGGTGCATGTTGAACCTCACCGTGTGTGATGTATAGCGCTGGATTTGAAGCAGAGATACACTATGGGATGTTTTCTATTTATACATTTTAAAAATGATTTACTTTATAGATAAGTATGTAATTCTGTCGACCCCCCAAATATTAAAAATAGTGAAAAAATTAGAGGAAAAACATGATTTTGTTTGTATCGAAAAACAATTATTTATTCTATTTTCTAAAATACAAAATGCTGAATTTCTAAAAAATGTATTGATCACACAATGACAGTGTTCATCCGTGTGTTTGGAACAGGCAGCCAGAATACGATAATATAGTAATACATATAATCAGAATTAAGTATTAATTATAATTAGAAATAATTAAATCATCACTACAGTGTGGGAGGTACAAATACCGTGTAACTCTGTCAGATTTGGACATTTGCCATCAAATTAATCTCAAAGAAAATGCAGCAATATCTTTGAATTGCAAATATTAAGCTCATCTGAGCATTTGTGAGTTATGCAGCAATAATGACAGTAAATGGATGAAACATTCCTGTATGAGGAAACTACACATTTATGGCGGCATTCATGGTTTATTTTATGGACACAGTGAATGAATAAGACATCTATGAAGCTATTTAACTTTTTTCAACTCATTTTTGGTTCCTATTTATAAAAGAAACCCAAAAAATACAGTAAAGCAATAATTTAATCAATATGTTGAATAGATGGGAGAAAAATAATAGAATTATAGGAAGAGATGTTGTTCTTCCTTGTCGCTCATTGTTTTATGTTTGCAACTTGATTAAAATGCTGTGCACTTC
>NW_007577836.1:431430-436157 GCF_000690725.1 Stegastes partitus | reverse complement strand
GATGGATGGATGATTTGTATGAGCTACAGCTGCCATTTTCTAGCATTTTTTGGCAACAGAAATAGTATACATAGTCAGAATGTAAGATAAACACCTCAATGTTTGTGCTTAAATATGGTCTAAAAAATCTACAAAGAAGTCTGGAAGAGGTTGTTGTGGTAACCCTGTCATTAATACTCTGATTTATTGATTGATTTAGTGTTTATCATATTGTTTGATTCCAGGTGAGTGGCAGCCAGCCGTCCATTTGCTCTGAGACCGGGAGGAACCTGTACGATGTGTCCGAGGTTTGTCCCTGGGAGCTGGAGGAAGCTCAGACTCCCTCTGAAACGAAAACCCAGAAGCACGTTTCCATCGCTCCTGGAGAAACCACCGCTGGAGGCCGCAGAGGCAGCAGCAGCTCCGGAATCAGCAAAGGCAGCCGATCCCAGCAGAGGCAGAAAGCCGGCCAGTCTCCTGCCAACAGACGGCGCTCCAAAGACAAAGGAGGCGACAGGGACGAAGGAAGGGAACCTCGGAAGTCTCGGCCTCCGAGGTCGCCGCTGCCTCTCAAGCCCGACGTGTGTCCCTGGGAGTTCGATGAGCAACCCATGGTGGGGGGAGATTCAGATTCCCTCTCTCCAGACAGAATCCGGCGTAAAAAAAGCGTCACCCCCACTGACGGGAAACCCAAAGGGCTCCACTCGGATCACTCCAAGTCCACGGGGAGCCTGCTGCAGCCTCCGTCTCTGATGGTGGAGATCTGCCCGTGGGATTACAGCAGCCCGCCGTCGCCCAAGCAGGAGAAGATCTGCAGCAGCCCCACGGCGCACAAGAAGAAACGGAAAGGCTCCTGCTCGTCCAACCACAAAGCCGAGAAGGAGAAGGGGAGGGAGAAGAGCAAAGAAAGGCGGAGCTCCTCCAGCAAGCCGCCGTCGGAGAGGAGGCGGGTCAGCCAGTCGTCGGAGTGCAGCGGGCTGCCGTCCGAGCGGCGGAGGAGCTCCACCAGAGACCCGGAGCTGATGGAGATCAGGAGGGCCGAGGTTTTCTCCCGGGAAGCCGAGCACTCACACACCGGCTTGGCTCAGACTAAAAAATCACCAGAGAAGAAGAAGGAGGGCTCTTTGAGTACTAGTTACAAACCTGCAAAAATGGTTGATGTTTGTCCCTGGGACTTCCCGGAGCAAGACTCTGGGAAGAGGGCATGATGACCGCTGGGACAATCGTATGGTTTTCTTTTTGTATTCACAGACTGAGAGCACCGAGAACAAAAGGAATGATAAAGAAATCGTGTTGCATTCGATAAGAAGGTCTTTTTTTAAGTCACCTTAGTGAAAAAGATTCTGCTGCCCCTTGATGCAATCCAGACAAAAGCATTTGCTGAGAAGCAAACATCTCGTCTTTACATTGCAACCTTGAAGTCACTTTAAGAGGAAACTTTCTCGTCTGCACTTTTGCTTGCACATTTGTTTACATAGTTTGTATGTTTTATCCCATTCGGTACATCGAGGTGATTTAGGGAAGGAATCACACCTGTATTCACCAGCAGAGCAGACAATCATTCATCGTGAATATCGACTTCCCCTGATGATATTACGCAGACAGAACAAGAAGCAGGCAGCAGCAGCAGTAGAGGGGAAGAGAGAAAAAACAAAAAAAGACAGAAGGAAAGAAGCTCTGAGAAGCAGGACCAAAGCCCCAGACGCAGCTGTGATGCCTTATCTTTAGGCCAAATGCATAATTCATGGCACGAAGATGATCTGTTAGATTAGAGAAACGTGGGAATAACAAAGGATTGTCCTACAGCTAAATGAGGAAAACTGTATGTTTTAGTAAAACTTCTCCATATACAGTATGTGTGTGTTTTTTTCTAAAATAAAAGCAACAAAAAGGAAGAAAAAAAAAACCAAAACATGGCGCCATCGCATGTGGCAAGCTATCAAGCATCCAATAACTAAATGTTTATTGGTCGTACTCAAATATGACAGTGGAACTCTTGATGTCGTTGCCTTGGTATTTGTCTCCTTATGTTACCCACACAACCAAAACATGTGCATTGCGATCAATAATGTACATTTCAAACAGCTCGCAGTGCTCCAGTCGAGCAGCACTGAAATATCCATGGTATTTATTTACTGTTTGCCCTGGACGTCCCAAAACAAAGAGAAGACCAGCTGCAGTCGCTCCACATGCATTGAAAATGTGATGAAGGACCAAAAATCGAGCGATGATGTGAATAATGCAGTTTTTTTTTTTTTTTACCCCTTCTATCACTTAGTTGCCTGTTTTCCATCCACCTGAATGCATCTTCCTTCAGATATTTGCACATTTTCAATTGCTTCAACTGTGCATGACCAAAGCTTCTTTTTCTCCTTTGTTTTTTTTTTACACTTTCTTGCTGACAGGGTGAGTAATTTAACCATTTCTGCTTCATCTGGAACAACAACAACAGTCATCCTGTGTGTCCTGTGATCAGCCACCCACCACTGACACCTAATGCGACGCACACAGCGGCTCCGTTCGGCTCCATTGAGTGCATGATAATGAAAAACACAGGCACCGAAATTCACCTTAAAGCATAGAAAATCATTGCATATTTAATGACGTACTTAAAAGGGAACTGGGGGTTTTTCAAATATAGATGTGTTTGTCGAGCATTGTGGGAAAGAAACGCCGCGGATCCAACTTTCACAAGCGTTTCTCTGTCGGACGGTTTGAGACCGTTTGAAATGATGATTTAATTTCCCCACCACGTGTATTTTAATGCTTGTTATACTGTATGGTGTTACTCCAAAACGTTACAGAACCGTCGTAGCATCCACATGGGATTATTTCTATTGTACATTCATATTGTGTTGCATGTACATACAGTAAATACTCTGTTCTCAATTAAATATTTATACAAAACTCCACTCTGGCTGATTTTTGGTTCATTTTTAGGGCTTTAAATTTGAACTTTCTTGGAGATTTATGTCTGTATTTGATCCACAGCCTAATCTACTGGCTTTGCACGACTTTATTTAATTCAAATCAATTCAGTTTAGTTTGTTTATATGGTGCCAATTCATAACACGAGTCGTTTCAAGGCCCCTTCACAGAGTAAAGCAAAGACCTTACAAAAAGTTTTAGATCCCACATTTGAGTGAATAAAAAAACACACTGCAGCTGTGATCTCAGCACATCAGTGGGTAAAAAGCTTGAATCTTACAACCAGACAAAACAAATACAGTCAAAACACTTGCTTTTGCTGATTCAAATACGATTATTTGAGCTCCCTGTGAATCCTCCGTTTTCACATTTGGTGCAACACTGCCTCCATGTGGAGAGGGAAAGCTATGATAATACATTTGCTGTCCTTCAAGGAGATTAAATTGAGCCTGAATATTTACATTAAAAAGTCCTGAAATGCCATTAAAGGCACTTTGATCACAGAAGAAAGAGCAGAAACACACATCTTATATCCTAGAGCAGTGTGGAAAGTAAGTACTGCACTTTATTGTCCTTTTAAGGTATTTTAGTTTTTTCTTTGTGTGCTTCGTGATACAAAAACAACCATTATTTATATGTTGTTATCAAGAATGATGCATCGTTACAGGACAGATTAACAGGTTTTAAGGAGCTCTAATATAATATCTATTGATCTCCGGTGACTGTGTGGACTCCTCCTCCCCACACTCAGGTTACTGTCGATCCTTGATCCTGTATTTTCTTGTACATGAAAGATTTTTGCTCTCTGCTTTTTATTTAAGAAATACCTCTGACGTCTTCCTCCATTTTTATAACCAGTATTGAATGCAGCACTTAGCATAGACAAGTGGTACATTTCATTGCTTTCACAGAACCAGTTGTATCTGATCACTGGTGGAAAAGTTTTGACATCCAAGAACAATACTGAAAATACTCCCCGATGAGTAAAATCTCTGCTTTAATTGATTAAACTGGGTGAAAGTATAAAAGGATTTGCAATAACAAAGTAATCAAAAGTAAAAAATACTCATAAAATGGCGACTAGTCGTAAAAATGGACCAGTGGCCTCCATCCGGGTTATATTGCTGGTTTACAACCACTGATGCGTTAAAGTGGACTGTATGCAGCATATTAATATTGCATTTGTACATCCTATGTTAGCCTAATGCAGAATCTGGTTACTACAGACGGACAGACAGACAATTACCACTAAGGGAAAAGGCAGTGCTGCAGTGGCACATAGAGAGCAGAACACAATATTTTTTTAAATAAAAACAAAACAGAAAAAGACAAGATAGGACTCTCACATTCACACTCAAATGAATATATTGTAAATTACAATTTTGTATATACATTTAAAGATGTAAAAAAAAAAAAAAAAAAGTTGACTATTTTTTTCATTCATAAACAGTGGAAGTGTTTTAAAAATAATATTTATTTATTTATAAGTGGATTGAAAGTAAAACAGTAATTTTATAGTCGTTGTAAAAAATTGTAAAAACACAGATTTTTGATGATAACATTACATAGTTTGTTTGTTGTACAGAACTATACGAAAAAGTATAATTTATGGGTTTTTTTTTAACGATTTTACAAGCTATTATTCGTACCTTAGGGGAAAAAAATATTCCTTAAAATTAAAATCAGTTTTACGAAAAAAAAATAGCAGTAAAATATTGTGATGTTGATAAAGATAATGTTATTTTTTTACGGTCAAAAACTGTATTGTGTTGAATGCTGTTGATAGTTTTGGCCCGTTTTTGTTGTTATTGTTTTTCGAG
>NW_007577836.1:420870-431320 GCF_000690725.1 Stegastes partitus | reverse complement strand
TTTTTTTTTTAACAGTGTATGTGATGGAGTTGCAGCGAGTCCAACACGTGAGCACACCTTCTCGCTGCTCCATTCATCGTAAGCAAATCTAAACCGGACCAGCAGCTGCTCCACGGTTCACTGGTCAGTTTCACTTCCGGCTTCTTCGTCCTATGAAATGAAGCCGCGGCGGTGACGTCACCCCTGCGGCAGCGGACAGGGCTCGTCCTGCTGACACGAAACACACCAAGTCCGATCCGCTGCACCGCCTGTCTGTCTGTCTGCATCCGTCTCATCCCAGCAGCTGGACACACCTGGACAACATGGGCAACGTGCAGGTGAGGCGCTCAACTCTTGCTAACTGCACTTCATTTAGAAGCAGGTAGAGGGGGAGGAAAGTTGATGCAAGTTCAAAATTATTCTGTTCAGTGTCACTGATAGAAAGTGTCCAGAGCAGCTTGTGTTGGAGCTGCAGTCGTTTCTAGATGAAAACTAGACTTTGTGTGATGATGCAGCTACAGTCAGTCCAGAGAAGCAGAAGTGGCGCAGTTCAGTTGACCAGAGGGGTTGAGTCCTGCCGGGCCGAGGAGGCAGCAGCAAGAGGAATTTGTCAGAAATCAGATCAATAAGGACGCATTGTGTTAAAGGAGGGTAGGCGAGGAGAGAGGAGGCTGCTGCTGCTGCTGCTGCTGCTGGCCCATGACTCAGCGATCACTCGGGCTGCACCCTTTTCCTGCAGGAGACTGTGGCCTGCTGGAGTCTCACCACTAATCCTGTCAGCAGCCTCACCCTCACTCTGTTTAAGTGTTGGGCATCACAGCCTTATACTCGTAGCTTTACCATCAAAATAAACAAATATCAACACAATGCTTACATCAGTCTTGTTCCACTTCACTTCTGGCTGTTTAAAAGCACACTTATTGGGTGATGATGTTCCATTTTGCTGCTTCTGTTCGTTCTCCAGCCCACCGTCGTCCCGTACGAGGACTTTGATGTTACAGCTGATATCAAAGCCATCCGACAAGCATGTAAAGGTCTGGGTGAGTACCTGTGAGTTACTGTCAGCAGTTGTGTAACATGTTGTCGTCCTCTTGGGAAACCCCTGTTTCTCTAATTGCACCTGGTTGGTGCAGTTACAACAGATCCACGTAAACATGTTGTGGCTTCACTTGGTGTAAATATTTGTGTGTGTGCAGCACCTCATTATCATGTGTAATATTTTACTACCCCAGTATCACTTCTTACCTTCTATTCTACAGCCTTGTTTTTATCATACTTATATCTTATAGCTTTTCTACTTGGCACTGCATCTCTCATGTAATTTTGTTTGCTGAGCAATATCTGGCAAAAGAATTTCCTTCTGGATTTATAACATTTAGTTTTATCTTATTTCATCTTTGCATCTCATATTAACTTAACTTTATTTAACTTATCTTCATTACTTCTCTTATCTGATCTAAACTTAACCTAACTTATCTTCTTATATGGTTTTATATTAACTTTTTTTCTTCTCTTCTGTTATCTAAACAAAACCTAACTTAACCTATCTTATCTTCTCTTATCTGATCTAAACTAAACCTAACTTGCCTTAACTCCGCCTATCTTGTTATCCTATATTATCTCAGCTAAACCTAACTTAACTCAGCTTTACTTAATTTAGCTCATCTTCTTATCTTATCTTATATTATCTTGTCTAAACTTAACTCAGTTAGGCTTCTTATCCTATATTATTTTATCTAAACTTAACTGAACTCAGCTTAACTTACCTTAAATCAGTTAATCTCCTTATCCTGTATTATCTTATCTAAACCTAACTTAACTCAGCTTAACTCAGTTTATCTCATCTTATCGTCATATCTTATCTAAACTTAACTGAACCCAGCTTAACTTAACTCAGCTTTTCTTATCTAAACTTAACTCAGCTTAACTTAATTTATCTAATCTTATCTTATATTATCTGATCTAAACTTAACTGAACTCAGCTTAACTTAACTTAACTCAGCTTAACTTAATGTATCTCATCTTATTTTATATTATCTTATCTAAACTTTATTGACTCCTAACGTTTAGAGGTCGATGTTTGCTGCATGTTTTCCAGGCACGGATGAAGAAGCCATCATCCAAATCCTGGCTGACCGTTGTGCGTCTCAGCGTGTTGACATCAAGCAGGCCTACTTTGAGAAGTACGACGACGTAAGTACCTCCTGCCTCGCTCCGTTTCCGTCAAACTCTCACAGAGAAAAAAAACGACAGAGCTTTAATCCTGTGAGCTCTGTGTGTGTTCAGGAGTTGGAGGAGGTCCTGAAGAAGGAGCTGACGGGGAGCTTTGAGAACGCCATCATGGCCATGTTGGACCCTCCTGATGTTTACTTCGCCAAGGAGCTGCGGAAGGCCATGAAGGGGGCGGGAACCGACGAGGCCGTGCTGGCGGAGATCTTGTGCACGGCTACTAACGAGGTCTGTCAGTGGGTGGTTCTGATGCTGCTTCTGTTTTTGTTCTTTCTTGGACTGAAAGCTGTAGAACTGGAGCTTGTGATGTGAGATTTAACTTGACTTGGACTTATATTCTGGGGTAAATAATTCTCATTGAAATGAATTGGGTTTTAAAACGCCTCTATCAATGCTGGACGGCACAGAAAATGGGTTTCTGGATTTTAACACTGTGTCTTGTTATAAACTCACCACAAAAATGTCTCTAACTCCTGCTAAATGTCAATAAAATCAGGCTTATATTATGTGATTTACAGTCCTCTGCTTTGACAGTTTAACAAAAGTCAATCAAATGTTTATTAATGTTCATAAGAAGTCTGTATTTCATTGGAGTCATAAAAACCCCAGCACAATCCTGTAAAGATTCACTTATACGTGCCATTTTCAAAGCAGCTTTTTAAAAATATTGTCTTCAGAATAAGTAAGATTTGTTGTTCAGCTGACTGAAATCCATCTCTGTTCTCACAACAGGACATCTTGAGCTACAAGGAGGCCTACGTCCAGGGTGGGTTTTTTATTTTCTTCTTCTTCTCCGCTGAGTCACACAAAGCAGCTCCTCGTTAACCTCGTTTATTATATCATCGGGGTGTTGCAGCTTTTGTTTTCCTCGTGTTTTCGCCAGAAATACTCCGACTTTATCCATCTCGAGGTCAAATTTCACCCGTTATGAAATCTGTTGTTGCACTGACGCAACACACAAATCAGCTTGTGAGAACTCGGATAGTTAGCTGAGTTTTTTTGTTGTTGTTTTTTTCAGTGCACGAGCGCGACCTGGAGGCAGATATCGAGGGCGACACCAGCGGAGATGTGAGGAACCTGCTCATCTCGCTGCTGCAGGTGAGAAACTGAGCGACGTTTCCGACCAGGATGCGTCACTTTTAGCTTCTTGAATCCACGAGGAAGCTGCCGAAAGAAGTGTGAGGAATTCCTTCACTTCGCCTACTGGGACATTCGTCTCATTGTTTGGCCTCTGTGCCATCTCCAGCTCTTTCAGTGCCCACGCCCTTTGCTGCTTCCCCTCTCTGTTCCTTCCCCCAGTAAAGAAAAAAACAGTGACTCATGTTCCACAGCTTCGACAGCCTTCAAATGTTTCCCATTAATGTGCAGCAGATGATTGTTATCCCGTTAAATGCTCGATATTATTTTTGTAATCCAAGCTCCTTGACCTTTCCGCTAAGTCTTTTCCCCTCACACTCTCTCCTCATCCATCGTTTTAAACCCCTTCTTCCCGTTTCCTCCACCTCATATCTCTCCTACATCCCTACAGGCGGCCAGGGATGAAGGCTTCGAAGTGGATGAGGGTTTAGCCGAACAAGACGCTGCATCTTTGTTCGAGGTACGTTCTCAGAAGGGGGCTGAGTAACTCCTCGAGGTTAAAGGCCACATTATAGTTTGCAGTTTAGGTTACGCTGACGTTTATTTTGTAATGCCATCCCAGATTTAGATGTTTAAGATCCCAGGACAAGATGGAAAGTTCGCAAATCGGAGCTTGTTTTTAATCTGGCTTATGTTACTGTACAGGAATGTGCGATGTGTGTGGAAATGTGCAGCGAAGGCGCGAAGTTTCATGCTTCAAGTTTCACAGCAACACTGCGGATATAAATAGCAGACAAAGCGTTTTGGTCTACAAGTAAATTCTCCCGTTTTTTAGACACAACACAAAACAGACGCCGACCACAGAGAGTTTGGTTAGTTGTTGAATCCCTCACGGCATCCACACATGGAAACATTTCAGATTTGTGGTGTTTGGTGAAGTGTCTCGACAACTACTGGATGGAAAACCTGCAAACTGGATCAGATTTGTGTTACACAGTTATAGTAGTCATAGAATTTATGAGGTCAGTGTTATCAAAATATCTATAGAAATGTGAAAAAAAATTAATGCTACATGTAAAATGCATCTTTAACTTTGTTTATTATGTATTTTGTCTCGTGACATTGGAGAGGGAGTTTGTAACTGTAGTGTTCGTTGCTCCTTTGTTGGAGTGTCAACCCGACAGTTACTGGTGCTGGATTTTATAGAATATTAACAAGTTTACAGACGCTTTTATCCAACCAATGGTGACAGAGCTGCCATGCAAGGCGCTGCCTGCCATTGGGAGCAACTTCAGGTTCAGTGTCTTGCCCATGGACACTTCAACTGTGGAGGGGCGGGGCATTGAACCACCAACCTTGCGATTGGTGGACGACCTGCTTTACCACCTGAGCCACGGCCGCCACGAATTCGTGACATTCACAGAAAATGTGTCATGAATCAGACAACTTACACTGTATCCCTCCTAATAGGACAAATTTAGATTAGATTAGATTAGATTAGATTAGATTAGATTAGATTAGATAGAACTTTATTGATCCCTTTGGTAGGGTACCTCAGGGAAATTGTTGTACTAGCAATGACACAACACCAACACAACATGTGTAATAACTTGTTCTCTTTTTGCATTTGTGGCTCATTATAACACAATTAGTTGTGTGTTCATGTGTTTAACTTTTGGGTACATCTATTTACAGTCAATAGGCTAACCTGTTGACATAGAGCCTGCATCAGAGCATGACAACAGTGAGCTTTCTGTGTAAAGGACGTATCACGTGATCGCGAGTCAACAGAAAATAATTACACCTGCACACCTGGAAGCTCCTCTGTTGTTTGCTCTAAACTGTAATGACACGATGTGGGTTTGTCCTTTTGTGTGTATATTTTTTGCCTCCTTTTATTTATTCTCTGATGGGTGGGGAGGCAGTAGAGGGGCTTCCTGCAGGTGAACAGGTAGAATCGTAGTTTTGTTTCATATCGATGTTCTGCATCCTACAAAGAATGCAAAATATCTTTAAACATGTAACAGGCTATTAGGATAACTATTTCACAGTTATTGTCAGTACTGGTTGATCAGGACACCCCTTCTGCAAACCTAAAGTAATTAGAAAATGGTAACATGTCATCACACTAAATAAGACCTGCCTGGTAAGCATTAGCATGTTAAAGGGACAGGTTGGGTTGAAGTTGGGTTCTATGAGGTACTTATCTAAAGTCTGTGTACCACCTACAGTAGATGGTGGCCCAGCAAAAAAAAGGCAAATCGATATTAGTTTAGGTTTATACTATATTTGGAAGATTCGCCACTTTGTCTTCCAGTCAGACAGCCCTTTCTGACGGGGAATTGAAGTGGTTAGATTGATCTAAGCTCTCCTCAAACCCACCAGACTTCATAAACCAAGAAGTCATTTCACATGGCAGAACTCGCTGCCCCGCCGCTGCCTTGATCCGTTACTCTGTTTGTGTCATTGTTTGACTTTGGTGTTTTTGCAAGTTAGCTTGGATTGGTGTTAAAACAACAAAGTCTCACAATCATGCAAACAGACTAACTGACCAAGGCAGCGGTAAACCAGCAGCTCAACACTAAAGTTACTGCTTTTCCTCAACAGAGTCTGGTGGCTTTTTGGGAGAGAACTATAACAGCACTCCAATCACAGCAGTTCACTGTTTAGCTTCAGATCTGGTCCTACTGTGTGCTTCTCTAAACCGGGTGCATGTCGACCTCCATGTACTGCATTTAAATCAAAAAGAGATGCCTAAAACTATTACAGATTCTCAAAAATGTTGGCGTATTGTTTCCTCTTCAGGCAGGAGAAGGCAGGTTTGGCACCGACGAGTCGACCTTCACCTTCATCCTGACGCACAGGAACTACCTGCAGCTTCAGGCCACCTTTAAAGCCTACGAGTCGGTACGTACTGGAGTCGGTCCTGCAAGAAAACCCCATTGGGCACGTCTTTTCTTTGGTCATTTTAAGCGCTCCATTTGTCCATTGTGTTACCAGGTCTCCTGTGTTTCTTGCAGCTTTCAGGAACCGACATTTTGGACACCATTGACGCTGAAGCCACAGGAACTCTAAAGGAGTGCTACATCACTCTGGGTAAGTAGGAACAGGATCGTTTACAAGTCAGTCGACGTGCTGTTGGGTCTGTTGGTGACACCTGTGTGTGTGATTTAAAGTGAGGTGCGCTAAGAACCCGCAGCTGTATTTCGCCCGACGCCTTAATGCGGCCATGAAGGGACTGGGCACCGACGAGGACACGCTCATCCGCGTCATCATGGGCCGCTCTGAGGTAAATACAACCCAGAGTGTCCTTATACAGGCAGCATAGTGAAGCCACAGAGCTTTACATGTAATTTGAAGTGTGTAGTCTTCAACATAACGGCAGTGTTTGTGTTATGAACCTGCAGATCGACCTGGAGACGGTGAAGGACATGTACCTGGAGAAGTACGACGTAACCCTGAAAGACGCTCTGGACTCTGAGTGTGGAGGAGACTTCAAACGCCTCCTCATTGCGATCCTGCACTAAGACCTTCCTCCTGTACTGGCCTTACGTATCCGTGACCTAACGTGACTCCACTCCTCTGCACTCATCTTTTACAGTTTCACTTATTCACTTTGGGGATCTTTATATTCATCTTCATCCCTTTTCTTGTCTTTCTCACCCTCAGAGACACTCAGTTCTCTTTGCAGCACGGACCAAAAATCAATTCAATGTTATACCGCTCAGTGTTTGACACGTGGTAAACTTACATTTATAGTCTTTGAACACACATTTTTGCCAAGAACATAATCTCAGTGGAAGGTGCATTGAATGTTTATTATCCTTTTGACATCTTTATAGAACTTAAATGGAACTTGTGCAGCTCAGCATCACATATTTATTCAAACAGACAATATTAATCTTTCATTCGCAAGCAGGAGCGTTATAGGCTGTAGTCCACCAGTTCAAGTTTATCCCAAAGCTTTCAACTTTAAAAAGCTGCTGCTGCTGCTTCTTATAATTCATCACTTTCTCTCATCCATCCTCCATTAACTTCACTACGATTTGCCTCGAAAGATGCCTTTCATACAGCGATGCAATTTACGTTCTGCTGCAACACTTAAGTGCCGAGTTATCACGCAGGATCTCTCATATCTGAATACATCAGACGTATAGATGTATACATGATAGCATTATTACCCTCATATCAAAGGCCTGAATGCTTTAAGGATACACTACTAGCTTTTTGTAGTCACATCCCGAAACACTAAGTGGGATTTTTTAACTTTTTCTTTTTTTCCAATCACAGCTCACAAGCTGCCTTGTTCTCACATTTGTACACATTTACCAGACAATTGCCTTTTTCCCTTTTTGTCATTCAGTGACTAAATTTACCGCAAAAAAAACTGTTGTTTGATGATAATCATAATATTGAACGGGATGTGAGTCTTACACTGTAACCCCTGAAGTGCAATCATTGATAGTGGCCACGCTGCAGTCGGGTATGTAACTGTGTTTTATCTAATTGTATTTAAAACTGAGAATAATATAACGTATCATATTATATAGTTATAATAGCCACAATTAGGAAACAGTAAATTATTTAGAAGAGGTGTAACAGCATTTAAAATGTGGTATGTATGAAGCGATAATAAAATTTAACTCCACCAAAATCCATTCATGTTGTGTTTGTGTCCTGCAGGGGGCAGCGGTGCACCACTTCTGTATGCTGCTTTGTGGGTAAACTGACATTTGAGGAAATCATGGTGAAATCAGTGATGATATGTTTAACCAGAGCATTATAACGTGCTTCAATAAACTGTGTAATACATTTCATTATTTTTAATTAATTGCTTAAATGTTAAGATTTCCTTAGTTGCTTAACGTTTCATTGTGTTTGTGTTGCGGGTCTATGATGCAAAGCTATACAAATTGTGGCATCTACGACATCTACTCCCAAAACATTTTTGACTTAATCCAGACTGCAGAAACCGTGGGGCGCCTCTGAGCGAGTTAAAAGTGGATAGTGGGGAAGAAAAGTTCAAAACAAGCGAGAACTGCTTCCAGATGCACTGAAACAAACGCAGCAGATTTCCCACTTTCTTTCCCTCGCTTCAGTTTCCTTTCGCAGAACTTTTCTTCGATGTCTCTTTCTTTCTCCTTGCTTGACGTTGTGGGTGTCTTGGTATCAAGGTCACAGTTTTAGCGTGCACCTGCTTTCCGCACATTCTTGCTACCTGTATACGTACAGTCTGCTCGCCACATGTAGCCCAGTTCACCGTCCACCTCATACTACACTGGCAGCTGGTCCGCCTCCCTGGCTGGGAGGTTTGAGCGCTACACATGCCTGCTAATGGAAGACAAAGGTGGAGGTTCAGGTTCCATGCAGATATGTGCAACTCCCTTTAGAGATTGATCATTTTAACCCACCCTATTCCAGCATTTACATCTAAAGTAAGGGACTATTCGAAAGTTAGGGGTGGACCGTTTACGTAAAGCAAAAAAAAAAAAAAGTATTGATAGTTTGACATCCTAGATCTTTGGTAGAACTTCTTTTTAGTTCTTGATGATGTTCCACCTCATATCTAAGAGGCTTTCTCTGTTCTAACTGACTGGTGGAGGGTTCAGGTATTCATTCTTACTCTCAACTACAATAACTCAAGGCTCATTCATGACAAAGTACACGACAATGTTCACATTCTGGACATCATGAAGGAGTGAAGGAAGCAGGGGAGGCGGTCTACAACACCGTTTATCAGACACTTTAGTGCAGTCCTCACATCCCTTTTGTCAGTTTTCTCACACTGAGTCGTGTTCTCTAGCATTTAACCTTAAGAATTTTCATTCAAATACATTTTCAGTTTTTCATATTGAATATAAAAGTTCAACCTCACATACTCTGAGTGTGAAGTAAGAAAAATTCAAAGAATCTTTGCTACTCTCCAAAATCATCTGACTACCCTCTCTTCAGCAAAAAGAAAAAAACCTGTCCTGCCCCTTTTACTGACAGACTGCCCCCTTTTAACTTTTGTTCCTACATGAACGTGATGCAAGACTGGAAAGACTTTACATTCTTTTTCTTTCCAAATAAAGTTTAATGGCATTGATTTCCATTTCTCAAGAAAACGGAGAATACCAAAACAAATCGTAAATGCCACATAATAGTCTCTCTACGTTAAGGTATGTACTGCCCGATGAATCGTCCATACGCAGTTGACACACTCGTGCGCTTGTTTTCTTCTCCATCTGCACTCTATTACCCACAGTGCTAATGTGCTCGGCCAACCGCCTGCGCCAGACGAGTCTCTGACCTTTTTCCATTAACATTCATCATCCTCGGACCACCGTAACTCATCCAGCCAGTCACCCATCAACCTGGAGGTGGTTTCAATTTGTCTCGAGACATGCTTTCTTTCTGTTATGTTCGCTAACTCACGTCTGGTTATTGTCTTCGGCCTCCCATTCAGGATTTCTCGGCACACTCTCCAGGATTAGTTCATGAACTGTGTCGCACATGGTTTAATCGTGGTGACCATCTGGGCAAGAACCCTTGAAACAAGAACAAATTAGAAGACCCCGAGACCCCAAACCTGCGTATTAATGCCACTAATCCCCAAAGAGTCATGATTTATTGAATAATCTATAGCACACGCTAACCTGTAGGTCATGACTTCAAAGGCTGAAATAATAACATCAAGTGGTCTACTGGTTTTCACAGAACATATGCCCGCCATCGTAATGTGCTTTTTGATGTCGTGCCAAAGCAGCGCAGCCCTCTGGAGCTGAGGGTCGCTGGTGGTAGTGAGTAGGAAGGCCGATAGGAGGTTAACTGCCCGGCTAATATAATTTCAACTGTTTAAATTCATGATAAAGGACCTCTGTTCTTTGATGTGTAATAGGAAACACCTGGCTGCTCCAACCACGAGTCTCCACATCACTGAGTGAGGCCTGTAGGGAAAAGCTCTTGATAAAATTAGTACATAAAGATTATCTGTTTTAAATGAGAGATTTGGGATGAAAAATGTTCTGCACAAAGATGAACAGCATCCCTGCTCATACAGAAAACATGGGGTCACAGTGTTTATAGTATGTTGTGGCTACAATCCTTGTGTATCTTTAATAAGTAAAAGGAAAGACAGCAAAAGTTTTCTGACGTAGTCTTACTACTGTGGTCTCGCTGTGGA
>NW_007577836.1:363557-420580 GCF_000690725.1 Stegastes partitus | reverse complement strand
TTATCACATTAAATTCCAATTTTATTACATGTAAGAGAAAAAAACTGTTCATTTTCAAACATCACATATTCCCATTTGAATCAAGCAGAGTCCTTACACAGAGGTCGCAGCAAAAAAAAAACTCCAGTAAAACAAATGTATTTTTATTGGATTTACTAGAAAACATCAAATATACACTTTATTACAGTTTACTTGGGGTTAAGAGTAACGATAAGGCAAGGTGTTACTATTTAAAATGGCAGTTTAATTCCAATGGGGCTTAGTGACTCTCTTTCAAGTCCATAATATGCACAAAGTGGTCCTTAAACAAGGCATGCAGTAGATATTCACATCAGAAAATGGCGGCTAACATGAAACACATGCTCTTAAAAAACGCACTCCTGAATGAAAACCAGCGCCAGCAGAAAATGCTGTAGTCACAACTGGAATGATGTGAGAGTCCTTTGGCGTCAACAGAGTAACTGAATTACATAAATACAAGACAGACACATGAGAGGGCTGGAAAAGCAGAGCAGCGAAGCATGAGAAAATACCACGGGAATACGGTTAAGAGCCATCATTTGTAGAAATCATGACATTGTACTAATAGATGCACGATATAAATACGGTTTATGCAAATTGCTACATTTTTAAATACTCAATAGTTCATATTTGAGTGTTTTTAAAACAAAATCATTTTTAAACAATTTACTGCACGCTACTTACTACAAATCAAGCAGCTCAAAGGGCTAGATTAAGGTTTGGGAAGTACGGTTATTGAGTTTCTAACACTGAGTTAAATGAGGAGATTGACACCACATCAGGTGTCCGTCAGGAGACAGTTAGCTTAGCTTAGCACAAAGGCTGGGAGCAGGAGGAATCATCTAGCCTGCTTAAAATTACACATTATTGCTCTTACACTTCGCATTTTGTACAGATTAAACAGTCTAAAAAAAAAAAAAAAACAATCACCCACAACAGTAAAACCACTAACAGGCGAAGTTAATCATGTTGTTAAGCAATGTTCTGCTGGGAAGCCTGAGGTCCTGGCATTCATGTAGATGTTACTTTGACATTAGTTTGACTCATTGGATGTACACTTAAGGTATTTTCTTGTACTTCATGTGGCTTTCGAGGACTTTCATTACCTGTATGTTATCATCTTCAAAATCCCCTTCATTACAGGAGACAACAACAACCTCGGACCAACCACCTCCCTGCATGCAAATGTTCCACGAATACACTTCTCCTGATTGTGATTCATGTAAAAAAAAAACAAAAAACAGAGTGTTTTTGCTCCCTGTGGCAGAATGATTCTCCAATGCTGCCACAACACTGTGGAAGTGCAATGGCACTTCCTGACAGCAGAGGCTGCTCAGGAACGGTTTGAGGAACATAACAAGGAGCATTGACTTGGACCCCAAACTACCTGGATCCCAATTCAGTTGAGCATCCACATGATGAGCCACACAAGCCTGATCCACAGAGACCCCAACTGGCAATCCACAAACCCGAAGGATGAAATGCCAATGTCCCCTCGGTTGCCACTATAGCACACCCCAAAAGGTCTCGTTTCCATTTCCTTGCAGGTCAGAGATGTTTTGGTGACATGAGGTGGACCCACGCGATATTAGGCAGGTGTTTACTAATGTTTGGTTAATTAGTAATTTTTTAGGTATATTTTGATGGTTATGGACAGAGTCAGTCTAGCTGATTCCCCCTCTCCAGGCTAAGCTAACAGGCTGCTTGTTAAACCTTTATATTAATATGGATATGAGAGTGATTGATGAGCATAATTTTCAAACTATTCCTAAAAGACGTCAGTAAAACCGTGAAACCATATCAAAAAACAACATAGCAACATTTGGCTTGCTTTAATTATGCCGCCACCCACAGCACCGACACCCCGCTGCCCGTTTGGTGGCTGATCTGGTTGACTCGTCCACGAACACAGTCCAGTGTGAAGAAAACCGCTGTGCCGTTGTGAACCTGGAAGGACGCCCGCAGACTTACACTGGCCCACTGGCTGCCCTCAGGCATTTGGCCAGCCACCTGCTGGGCCACAGGGGTGGGCCGCGCTCCCTCGGCCTCACGACCTCCTCCTGACCCGTCTGAATCACTTCGTCTTAGCAGAGTCACCTTGACCAGATTGCAGGAGTGGATGAGTTTGAGGTCCAGAGCCACACTGGCGGTGCCGCTCTCCCTGAAGACAAAATCTCGTTTCTGATCTGCGGATCCCTTTCCCTGCAGCCCCATCTGGGACACATGGGGGCTGGTCTGGTAGAAGAACAGCGGCTTGTTGCGAACTGCTCCTGAGGGAAGGCCTGTGTGAGCCACAGCGGCAGACAGGGAGGAAGAAATGGCAGCGGGGATCCAAACCAAACTGAGAATACTGATGCCTGTCTCGTCACCGAAGAAGCGCACGTTGCACTGAGCAGGAGAGATGATCTCAAAGCCCACCGTGTCCCCGGGGTCAACTTTAGCTGCCCCAGACAGAGATATGGAAGTGTCCCGGTAGTGGACGCCTGATTTGAAGGCACGGAACAGCTCCGAGTTGGTTCCGTTATGGTTGAGATATGACAAAATTTGGAAACCCTCAGTCACACATGCCTGGCCCATCGAGTACAGCGCCTGCTGGAATACAAAACGCATCGTGCCGCTCTCTGCAAAGCGGATCCCGCGGCCGTCGTGAGTCAGTCCCACCACGTAAGGGTCAGAGGTGGAGGTGGTGCGGAAGACTGGGCGATAGTTCGTGTGGTAATGTGCAGAGACCATCGCCTGTGCTGTCATGGCAACAGCCCCGGTGTCGTGGGAAAGCCAGAAGAGGCTGAGCGTAGATCCGACGGGGTCGTACAGCTGCAGGCCTTCACTGCTTTGGTTACAGTGGTGGCTGGCACTTCGCAGGAAGAGGGACATGATGTGACCCGGGCCGACTTCTGCTACCCCACTGACGGTGACACTCTGAAGCGACCTTCCCTCACGCTGCTCCACCCGAATGCCGCTGAGGTCGCGACCCTCAGAGCCATCTGTGTTGTTCATCCGCAGACACACCTGGATGAAGCTGCGGCAGCCGTGGCTCACCGAAAGATTCTCGTCCAGCCAGACTAAACCGTGCTGCCTCAGTACCAGGTGGCCACTCTCAGCGGACACCAGACCGGCATCACTTCTTCCCTGGATGTGAAGCTGCACGCTGGGGAAGGCGTGAGCGAGGATGTGGCCTTTTGTCCCCAGCAGACTCGCATCTCCAGCCCAGGACATAGAGAGGGCGCTGTCGCCGGCAGCAGGGCCGGAGCAGACGGTATCGGTGGTGAAGGTACAAGGGGAAGCCACAGGTTCTCCATCACACTCATTGCAGGCCTGACACTCATCCATATCGGAGTTGTAGAAGTATCCGTGGCCGCACATTCCCGAGTTGGCGTCTCGCTCTGTCATCCCCTGGCACCTGAATCCACCTGGTGATGGCACAGCAGAGCAAAACAAGAGGGGAAGATCGGTTTCAAAAATGCTTACAAAAGCTTAAAATACCATTGTTTCTATTTTATAAATGATAAGTTAGCAAGTCAAGAAAAGGGGAAAACATAGCTATGTATTGTAGGAGGACACATCACCCCAGTTTTTAACATGCTCAGATCCTCTTCTCAATGTATTGATGTTCTACTTGCTAGCTGTGCATAATATAATACAATGTTTGACATTATTGTAAAATAAATAAAATAAAAAAATAAAACTCTATTGCTACAGTTTTGCACAACAACACTGACGACTGAAAACGTCACAGTAGTTCTTAGTACCTGGAGTGTTGAGACACTTCTGTGTATCTCCACATAGATCAGCTATTTCAAGGCATTCATCTCTGTCCTGTAACAAACAGTGAGACGTTAGTGAACCGACAGCCTGTCTACTTCCAAAGTCCATTAGTGGTTTAGGAATAAATTAATAAGAAGCAGGAATAAACCTGAAAGTTATCTCCTTGTTTCTTCAGTAACATCAAACCTTTTACTAGCACTAAGACACACAGTGTTTGTTGTTGCTCATGGACCCACCAACATAACTAAACAAGCTTTCTTCTTTCTCCAATACATGACGTAGATGGTTTTGTGAATTTTAACTACTGTATGTGGTTAAAGATAATGATAGTAACCTGGCAGATTCTGTCTGCATGGACCGAACACTGAGCGACCAGGAAGAAACCAGCTGGGCAGATGGTGCATTTCTCACAGCGAGGCTGGCCGCTGCTGAAGCCGCAGTACTCTTCAGGGCCGCAGCTGCCACAAGCCAACAGGGAGCGACCGACCTGATGGCAGCAAACACGATGGTAGTCAGAGATGAACTGAGCAGCTGTACTGGTAGCAGCAGTAGTTAACCAGAACAGATGTCGTATCTCGGAAATATCATACTTTGCTGTCTGGTTCTTACAATGTGTGCAATCTGCAGTCAGACAAAAGAGTGATTATATCTGTATACTTACAAATCGGTTGGGCCTCTGGTGTCACACTGACTGTCAGCTTCTAGATTTTCATACACGTTATTTTTAAATAGTCCTGATTCAGCTCTCAGCTCACCTCCATGACGCTGGCCTCCATGTCCACTTTGTGCAGAGACAGAGCCTGCTGCGCTTGGTGGGCTCTAACCTGCCCACTCAGGGTTTCCATGTGACTGTCTAGCTCCCCCTGGAGGTTCTGGAAGGACGTTTGTTTGATGCCTTCCATCAGTATGTTGTACTGGGCTTTTACCTGGAGGCACAAAAACTACATTTAAATACGGACAAATAGCTTAAAAGTGATTCAAGTGAGGATAATAGTCATGACTTATGATATGAATTCACAAATTAAACTACAAAAGATGTAATTAGTCTGTGTATGAGTGCCCATATTTCATCTCCGTTGCGGTGCAGAACATTTTCCACCTCTGATCCACATGTGGAACTGATCTTATGTAAGGAGGTCAGCAGTGAGCTCAATAAAACTTGTGCAGATGAGGTGTTTTTCACCCCCCCTCATCTAATTAATGTTTCTCAAGTCTTCACCCAATAACAAAACCGCCACTTATTACCATCTTCCTCATCATCAATCACAGCACACATACTTGCTCCATCTGCTCATACATCCTCCTCTGCTGCTCCAGTATGTCTCTCTGCTGGTTGACCAGCGTCCCCTGCTGCTCGCTGAGGAGCCTCTGCAGCTCCTTGACCTCGTGCTGTTGGCCCCTGAGGGCCTCAACCAGCCTCTCCTGGCTCTTGGACAGCTGCAGCTGCAGCACAAGAGCATCCTCTGAGGGAACCTCGTTGGTCCCTGTGGCAAAACAAGCACACTATTACAAAGCAACTGAAGTGATGGTCATTTTCTCACTTTTCTAATCAGTCAGTGGCAGGTTGGTACTGACCTGGTTTCATGTCACATGTCAGCTGTATAAAAGCTCCACGTTCCGACCCAAACTCTGGGAACTCGTCCAGAAACTGCGCCGCTCTGTCCGTCACATGAACAGGTGAGGAGTGTCCTCTCGCGTCGTCTCCCGCATGAGCAGCGCAGCCGTCCCCGATGCAAGGCTTGTGCTTCTGGCGCATCAGAGGGGGCAGTTTGCATCCGATCCCTTTGCACTCCCGGGCTGCACTGTCATCATTAGTGGGGCGATGCGACACTGTGGTCGGGCAGGTCCCACCGGCGCAGCCAGGATGAAACACCTCCGCCGTGATGGTCCTCGGGTTGGTCCTCCTGTTGTTGTCCGCACTCGCTGGCTGCGTAAAGCCTCCGTGCTGAGGCTGGACGATGGTGTACGGCGCTAACGGCGCGCTCTGGGCTCGCTGCTGATTGAAATGAGCATCCTGTTGGTAATTCGGATAGACTTGTCCTTGTCTGGTCTGTGCAGAAGGCTGAAACTGCCGTCGGGACGCGGATGTGTCCGTGCGCCCCTGGCAGTGCGCTCCGACGCACGATCTGCTCCAGTCCTGGCCGGAGAAGCAGCGGGGTCCCCGGCAGATTTCAGATACGCTCTCTGTGCCGATCAAAGTTGTGGCAAAGAGTAAAAGTATCGTAGAGATACGTGCCATGTTGCAATCCTGAAGAGTGAAGAAATGTAAACAAGCCACGTGTGAACGGTGGCCCCTTATGCGCATCAATCCTTCAGTCCTGTGGATCCTGTTTGATCATCTCTTTAAGAAATAAACATCATACTAATAACTGCTCATTCCTGTGACTGCCAGTTGAACTTGAACAAGTGGCTGCACAGTCAATCAGCTTGTCTCCATTGCGCGCACCGCGGTTTCTGCCCCCTTTGCCCCTTCTGGAGATAGCTACGTCTAGCCCACATGTGGCGCTCACTGCTCCTAATTGGCAACAGGTTTTGCTCCTAGTCTTAAATTAACCCGTAGCTTTCCCGGACATACCACTCCGAACACTCACTCCATTCCGACTGAAGCTGTGCATGTGGGAGATATTTGGACTTTTTCTGCTGTTATTTTCATTCTCGCCCTCCAAAGTCATTCATAAGCAGTTTTTTTGCATGCAAACAGTAGTTTAGCAGAACTTCGTGGCAACATCCACATGGTTCTCTGGAATTTCAGTTTATAGAGTTTTTCACATGGAACTGTTTTCCTATGCAAAGGGCAATCCGCTCTCTGTCTTTCTAGCTTTCTTTCTTTTCCTCTTGCAGTTCATCTTGATGACAGGATTAGCCCTGTGGCTTTTTAACAGGCCCTGTCAGAATTAAAAACTCTGCTTTTAAATGACATCCGAGCTTTGATAAGTTCTGCAGCAGTGGATTAGTGTGCTGTGGTGTGACTCTTAAAACACAACTCTGTCATATTGTGAAGTTGAAGCCAAAACTGCCTCTCCTGTAAAATGTAAACTTTATTGCAGTTAATTGCCACTCTCATTTCCCTTCCCTGACCCCACGTGGCTTTGATTAAAGCTTTAACCCACATTAGAAATACTTAAACGTTCCCCTCTCTTCTCATTTTCACAGTAAAATGGCACCGGCTCTCTCATTCGCACAGAGTAGATGCAAGCTGGTGCGTCAGGGCTCCATCTCGCAGCATTAGTTTGTAATAAATCACTCAGAGGTGCTTATAAACAGCCACATGATGAAGGCAGCGAGTTGGAAATTTAGACTTTCTTAAAAGAGGGCAAACACGCAGCAGGTGATGTCAGAGGCGGTTTTGGATATAATTTACTGACTTAAGCTAAACTGAGACCACACATGACGCTGAGTGTGGTGACTGATGTTAGGTCTCGAGGAGGAACTCTACAAACAGACCACAGTTACTAGAAGTCACAACTCGATCAATGTCCAATAACCAGAACACCTAAAATACTGCAAAGTTTCTTAATTTGTATTTGGTTTCTAGCGTTACTATCATCAGTATCTTGCTCTGTATGAAACAGCGTGATCTTATCAAGGAGTAGTTGGACAGCTTACTCATCCTGACCTCACGTTCAACTCTTATGCACTATGTTCGCTTTATTTTGTGTCAGACGACAAAACATACACACCATCCGCACATATCTGAATCTTCAGCACATAAAAAAGTGCGACGCTCCTGCTTTGTATGCATCGTATCCATGACAGCAGCTCTTCTTCGTTGGCTCTCCTATTTGTCCTCATGTGGTCACATTCCAGTTTGTCCAATATGATTTTGTTGGAGGGGATAAAGTCCTCGCTGCACCGCTGGAGTCCATATATTTTTTGATAGTTCCTTTTGTTCTGTTGTTTTCCGAGTAAACACAAACACATGGCCGGTCAGTGGGAAACAGTAAATGTAACATTTGATGACAGGTATCAGTTTCAGCCTATCAGAAACAATTTACGTCAGGGCAAAGCTGAAACATGTGCCACCGCAACACAACGCGTTCTGTGATCCGTGCTTGTATGTAGAATTAGAGAATAGCCTTTTAGATTAAATATACTTTAGGCGTGTCAGTCGTGCAAGTGAGCAAGACGACAGGACTGTGAATATAGCATTAATGTTCATAATTTCACCTGTGTTTCAAAATGTCCTATTTCTGGGGCGCCGCTATAGCTCACCTGGTTGAGCTGGCGTCCCATGTGCAGGGCTACAGTCCCAATGTGGAGGTCATGAGTTCGAATCCCGCTCATGACCCTTTCCCACATGTCTTCCCCCCATTCTTCTCCCCCACTTTCCTGTCTCTCTCACTAACACTATCCAATAAAGGCCAAAAAAAATAACTTTAAAAAAAAGTCCTATTTCTGTGAGTATTTAATGGAGGACCTTATTTGCACGTGTTTATTACAAACCACTCCAATCTGCTGCTGTGAGGTTTTTATTTCACAATCAGTCTTATGGCCAAGTAGGTTTTTCTGTAAGAGAAATCTGATGTGGATCATTACAGTAAACTCTGTAATAGAGAACTGAAAAGAAAAAAAACATGCTTTTCCCAGCAGGCTGGGAAATGACTGTCACTGTTAGTTTATGCTTGATGATGTTTCAACCAAACAGGATTCTGCTTTGAGCTGTTTGTCTGATCAGGAACCAGAATCCACTGAATCGGTTCTGCCCTTTCACAAGGTGCTGCGACTGTAAAGAACCAACCAGTAAAATGACTTTAGCTTATTTGGTGATCGGAGTTCTGCCTTCGTGCTGTGAGTATTTCTTAATAGTTAGTTCGGGCCCTTGAAAGGAAGAAAGTGTTCCAAGACAAATAAGGAGCAAGTGTTACAAGTCAAACATGTGGCATTTACCTGCACAACATCTTAGAAATGTATTTTTTCAGGTTCTGTGTGCATCCTTTCAGAACCAATTGATGTCGTGAGAGCACCAGCATCTCAGACCAAAACCAGCTGGTACATCAGTCATGCCTCCCCCATCTCTTCACTTTCATTTACACCTAGAAAGGTTCTGTACACAAGAGCCAACACAAAAATAAACCAGCCACAACCATTAGCCCGTGCTAGCACTGTAACACTATCTTCACCTCACGTGACTCTCCACTCACTCTGTTCCACTCTGTGTGCATCCGATTCTACAATTTATTGGACCGGAGCAGGACAGAGAAATGAGAAACAGGGGAGAGCTTCCAAACAGCTGTGGAGACTCTGGCACTGAGCTCATTAATGTAAATAAAATGCATTGTTTTCAAATTCTTTAGGTTTTTTAGGGAAACCAGCTGAAACAGTCTCAGACGGAGGGACTCACATGCACATAGAACCAGAACACAGAGCAGAGGAGCTGGAATCACAGCAGAGGGAGCGTGACTCCACTCTCTGCTTTATTATTGCTAGATTTGTGTTTAAAACATTGCATACTGCACTTTTAAAATAAGCTAGTATTGGATTTAATAAATGTAGTATCTGCTGTAATACCTCAAGTGACTTTTAAAGGCTCTGTTGTCACACGGGGCTCTTCAGTGTTGTTGACAAATGAATGTTGTCATCTGCTTTATATTTGACAAGAAATATAAGGCAATAAAAAACACTTACATGGAAATATGATTTTGAAAAACAGCAAAACAAATAAACTTACTTTCTATTGATGGCTGTTAGTAGATCAGAAATGTAATTCTGACTCCTCAGTGCTTTACAAACAGATTCATATTATATTCTGAGCAGTGTTGTAAATCTTCTGTGAGTGGCCTTTAAACACACTGTTGGATTGGATGCAGGTTGGCTGGACGTTTTCTGATGTTGTCAACCCCCTACATACTTCATCACAAGTATTTCTGTATATATAATAATGTAGCAGATGTCAGTTGATTCTCATGTGAACTTGCCCACACAGTCCCAAAGAAAGCTCTGATCTGACATATTACATGACAACACCTGTGTTTGGGATCACAGTTGAGCGAAACAAAGACATGAGTACTGTATCAGTCTATCAGCTACAGAGCAGCACATGAACACAACACAGAAAACCTCACTCTGCTCTACCAGAAAAGTCACAATGACTTCCTGGTTTCACAGAACACTCAGCTGCTATCTGCAGAGTCACGTGCACCAGTGGTTACTTATAGAGTGACCTGCGGGTGTTTTTTGGCACTTCCACTCCATGGTGCTATCAAGCGTGAAAGACACAGCAGAGGTAAGAACGCTATAGAATGTAAATGAGTTTTTTTTTCAGTTCTCTTCCTAGTAAGTGTTGTAAAAGAAAAATCAATTTAATATTTGAGAAGCTGCTTCAGTTCATTTGTGGATTCAGGCTGTCTGAGTTCATCTAATCCCAGACTGACTGTAATGTTGCTCTTGTTGCTGGAGATATTGCTTTATGACTCCGGCTGTGTGTTTGGTGTGACTCAGAACGGCTCTGGGACTGATCACAACTTCCTGATAGTATTGTGTGATCGATCAGAATCTCACCATGTAGTCCTGCACATAAATATATATATATATACATCCATCCATTCATTATCTATACACCTTAATCCTCACTAGGGTCAAACGTGGCTGTGTGCAGGGCTGGAGTCTATCCCAGGTGACTCAGGGTGAAGGCAGGGGACACCTGGACAGGTCACCAGTCTATCACAGGGCTACACTTACAGACTTAGAGACTCACATTCACACCTGCGGACAATTTAGAATCACCAATTAACCTCAACATGTTTCTGGACTGTGTGGGAGGAAGCCTGGAGAGAACCCACGCTGCACGGGGAGAACATGGAGACTCCACACAGAAAGATCCCGGGTGTCCTCAATGGGTAGTGAACCGGCGACCTTCTAGCTGTGAGGCAACGATGCTAACCACTGAGCCACCTTGCAGCCCCATATATAAACAGTCGTCCTCGAATGTATTCATGCCCTCCCATTAAAGAAGGAAAAAACCAGCTGTCACTGAAATAAGTTGAAATTGACAAAAGTAATAATGAATAAAAATTTAATGAAAATCATGTCGTTGCTTTTGAATTGTGGTTCAACAGAAATATTAAGAAAAGAAAAAAAAAAACAAGCATGATGGGACCCATAAGTTAATATTTTGTTGAACAACTCTTTGAGGCAATTATTGTTGTTTGTTTTTCTAAATTATTCTTTTCATCCATAATTCAAAAGCAGTGTCTTATTTCACTCAATTATAATTTAGCAAATTTTTATTTCTTACTACTTTTTTCAGTTTCTAGTTATTTGAGTGACTGTTGTGATTTTTGCCTTTTCTTTCATGGAAGAATAGATCTGAGGACGACTGTATATATACAATCCTCCTTTCTGTTAGTGCCGTTAAGAGTTAAATACTTGAACAGTCACATCAGCTTTGTTTAAGACAAACACATGTCCTCTCTCCGAGCCGCCAGGGGATGGTTGTGCAACAAATTAGAAAACATTAAGAAGCTCTTGACCACAAGAAGAGAGAAAACATGTCAGTTTACTGTCAGCAGGCAATGCATTGTGATTCCTTTCATGCATATAAGTCTCAATAAATGGCTTTTTTTGTAGCCGGGCGTTTGGCTCGGCGGCCTGTTTGCCTGGCTGTCCGTCTGTCTCTTGGCGGTTTCTCCTTTTTTGCTGATGTGCGAGACCACAGTGGGAGACGGCAGCAACACCCCGACATGCCTGATGAGAGCATGGAATTTCTAAACAAATGTGGTTTTGTAACGCATGCTTTGCTGATCACACGCCCGGCGCTCAGAACACACAGCGGCTCTAATTAACATATCCAGCATTAACATGTAAAGTCAATGAAAGCGTTAAATGAGACAGAAGTTCGGGCTGACTTTCACATGTGTGAGGCAGAAGTCCCGAGAGGCCGCAAAGGTAAAGTTCACTTCGGGGATCCAAAAATTTCACTTTCATATGGAAACAATACTTAGTCCACTAGCATCCTCTGCACTGTTCCCCTTTTAACTCATTACACTTTAATGGATGGTCTGTTTACTGCTCAGCATAAACACACAGCGAGACCGAGCAGCACGAGCACGGCTGCATGTCTCTGTTTGTGTATACGCACATTAGGCCGCATGTGTGTTTGTATCGGAGCGTAAAGATGAACAAGTAACGCAGACAGCAGCAAAGACAGACGGACGCCAAATTTGTAAATGTTTCAAACGTGGCTGTGTGCAGGTCCGACTGTGCCTGCTGCATACGGGCAGCTGCGGCTTTAATGTACGAGATGTATTAATGTAAAGTCAAACACAGCCAAACAGATGTGTGCTGCACTTCAGACAAACTCTGGCCTTCGCGTCTAACACATTTATTCACTCTTAACAATACATCCAGCAACGTCGCAGTGAGACCAGTGAGATGTCGCAATACAATAAGCCTCAAATATATGCTAATTACAAACAAACGTAATAAATATGTGTCCCCCTGAGGCTAAACTGAGATTAACTGTATAGGAGCATCAGCTTCAGGAGGCCGGGGTCTGTATCTATGGCTTGTTTGTGCTGCTCCCAAGTGACAAAAACAATCAGGTGATGTAGGTTTAACAAGGAAAGTTGTGTTCAGAGGCCCAAACACGCACACAACTGATCGCTTGGACACAGATGTAGTTGTGTTTAGGGTTTGTAAACACAATCCAGGCAGCTAAAGCTTCTCTGCAGGCAAACTGAAGAGTAAAGTATGTGCATAAACCTACAATGAACCTAAGAGCCTCCTCCATAAATAAAGCAAATACTAATGATAATTATTGAGAAATGGCCAATCCTGGAAGACCGTTTTTACCTTGTTAGCTTCTCCATAAAGTGTGTTTGACGTGTTTGAAGACACATCAGGCGCAAAATAACCACCTCACTAGGGCTGGAGTCTATCCCAGCTGACTCAGGGTGAAGGCAGGTTCACCTGGACAGGTAACCAGTCTATCACAGGGCTACACTTAGAGACAGACAACCAAGCACAGTTACATTCACACCTACGGACAATTTAGAATCACCAATTAACCTCAACATGTTTCTGGACTGTGTGGGAGGAAGCCTGGAGAGAACCCACGCTGCACGGGGAGAACATGGAGACTCCACGTAGAAAGATTCCGGTGCCCCCCCGTTCGAACATATATGACTGAATTACTCCGACGTTACAACTGGTCGTCGTGTAGCGTTCAGTGGTTTTACAGTGTTTCAGCTTAGTTGTAGGTAAGCTGGAGTGCTCGAGCTGCTAAGAGGAGACTGAGGCAGGGACTTTATAGATCTGCAGCTTAAAAGGTAAAAAGGGATTATGTTCATTTTCAAGAAAAAATCTAAATATGTAACTTTGAAACACAGAGATGAGGTTTTAGGGACTAGAGTATAACTATTGTGATGCCATGCAAAAAAAAAAAAGAAATGTCTGTCAGATTATAGTGAATGCAAAGAAACACAATTTAATGTGTGAAAATCAGAAAGAAAAACAAACAGAAACCACGTCGATGGTTTACTGACCTTATTAAGACATAAAATTAACCCACAAGTCTTTGAAATGACGCTCTATTCAGATCCCACCACAACCACCACCTCTGTTGCTTCCTCTTCTAACACACAGTGTCTATGCAGGCCACTTTGCCATACATTAGTACGTATTGTTATTGATAACCACGCATAGCAACAGTCCCACAGGGTTGGCAAGAAGCAGAGAGCTCATTCTTCATATTGCTTTGTAAGCCCGTCCACATGCAAGATGCATTTTTGATCCTAAAGCTGGCGAGGTGCCGCCTCCATATGGAAAAACCCAGATGCTGAGATTCACAGAATTGTTGGCTGATGAAAATCTTTGATCTCAACGTAGCGTCTTCGCAGGAATGATCAATTAAGTGCATAGGAAATGATGCGCTCCGGCTCGAGCTCTCGCTCTTCATTCACAGATCGTTCCATGAGTTCTGGAGACTACAGATGGGGAAACAGATTATCGTCATGTATTGTCTGTCAGCAAATTAAGACGAAGGAATTATCAGCAATTCAGTTTTATAAGTTGCAGCTCAAGAGAATATGTTTAAATGAGTTATAAGAAATGGGATATGAACCCTAAAACACAAGGGAGGTCTTCAATTAAATTCACATCCAGCAAGATGAAATTCGCTGGACGGCGATTAAAAACAACTTTCCACACTCAGAGCAGCATGGAAGCCATTTGAACCTGCCACTCTGCTGCTCTGTCACTTTGTAGAGTCGCAGCGATGACACTGCAGAGCGTCGCTGGTGATATATTTAGAAATAGCCATCTCATTTCAATTCTTTTCTTCTAGCTGTGAGTGATTAAGCACATACGTTGCATATTGTTTATCTGTTTTTGTAGCAGTGACAGCCACATCCAAACTGTGTACATGTGCACACAGTGTTTGTGTGTTAATACCACAAAAATGTCAGTTGTTTTGCCGGCCTTCTCCCCGGAGTGCCACTCACAGTTTTTCCACTTGCTGGATAACAAACAGAAATGATGCACGAGGAGCCTGAAACTGAATTTAAACCGAACTGAAATTGTCCAGAGTTTTCGGTTCTTGCTTTGTTGTTCCTTTGCTTTGTTTTTTTTCATTATTTCCCTCTACCGCTGCTGAAAACTAAATTCCTTGTTCTGCTGTTCACAGATGGATGAAATAGACGACATGTTCAGTCACCTGCTCGGAGAGATTGATCATCTCTCTCAGGTGAGTTGTGTTGTTTTTTTTTTAGAAAGGCGAAGAGTCTACAGCTACCATCGTGGTGCTGTGAGCTGACTGTCACATTCAGCCACTTTCCACTGCAGGAACTCGTTTTAGGGCAGCTTAAATCTTTGTGCATGTTCCAACTGGAGCAACCGTCCATGTAGAACCTCTTTCATGAGCTTTTGGGGAGGAGAAAGCAATGCTTACTCCAAGGTAGGAGCTTCTGAGCTGTGCAGGACACTGACTTGGAGAAGACCATCATCACCACTTTTCCTGTCCTCTCGATGTTAAGTAGAAGTCTCCTCTCTACCATCACCATCAACAACATGTATAACAAACCCTCCGTTGTCCTACCTCTGATAATAGTGGTTACATCCAATCACTACTATTTGTCATTGTTTGGCCCAATCAGAGTTAAAGTCACAGTCGAAGCTGTTGGATCCTACACCTCAGTGGAAACAGAAAGGCTCCATTATGAGTCTGAACTCAACTCCAGCTCCTGTAATCTTTTGCCAAAAAACATTGGATTACATTTATTATTGGTGCGTGTTTTAAATCAGAGCTCTTAGTCTCTGTTTTCATGGCAGTGAAGTTTGATTTTTATAGACATCTTTATCTGTCACAAACTTTCAGTCTGTAATAGATGTGTGGAGCGAAGCCAACGAGAAAGGTATGTTGTGATTTTAACAGCAAACTGATGTGATGTTTTTGGACCAACGTTGGTGCTGAAATGTGGGGAAAGGCCTTTCTGAAATCACTTCACACGACTGAAAGCACATCACTCGTACCAGCCGATCCATATAGTTCAGACTTGTGCCACGCTGAGAGTAATTTATTCACAAACGAAAGGTGTGACCAGAAGGCTTATTCACACATTGAAGCGTTCAGATACTATTGGATTGATGGAAAAGAATGCACGTCTGAAAGTGTTGCAGACACACAGGAAACACAAAGGAGGTAAACTTACAAAACATAATCAGAAACCAGAACCCCCAAACCAAGACGGTTCCTCTTTGGGGATTTGGTGGCAGCAGTGGTTTAAAGACCTTTGTTGAAGGAGGTTTATGGTTGTTGTTGCAAAATGTACCAATATGTGTGTTTTGGGAGGACGTCCAAACTTGTGGGATTACCCTTAATAACACTAACATGAGGATGTTCAGCAGGATTATGATCCCCATGTAGCCTGCTAGAGTAAGTTACTTATTGAAGGCAGATGATGTGACTTCATGTAGTTTTGCAGGTATTCGGGCATCAGCTAAAGTATTGTAAATAATAGAACTGAATGGTGCTAAAGAGAAAGTCAGCAAACTCTAGATTTCATCCTCTGGGAACCATGAATGTCATAAAAATCCACCAAGTTATTTCCATTTGAATCCAAATGGTGAAACAGCATGAACTCCGCTAACAAGGCTAAAAATACATCAGACAACATATGTTATGATGCTCAGCAGAACGCTCGTATTACTTCTCAAAACACGACCAGATGAGGCTCCTTCCCATTACGCCTTTTGAAGTCGGAGCAGGTTACGAGAAGTGAATCAGACAAATCGCTCCACGTTTTCCTCACTAATCCCGACATTATCTGATTACGCCGGGCGGCCTTTTGTTTTGAAACCGAGCATCGCGCAGAAAAATGTAAGGCGATGCTGTGACGACATCTGGGGCAAAACTCTCCTGCAGATTCCGCCTAAGCACACATAAGCTGCTCATCATAGATCTGCGGCTCGCCAAGAAAAACATTACACGCTTCTAGCTGATGCAAAACCCAGCCTGAGGTGCAGTTCATCACTGTCCATTTACAGCCTCTGCCTGTAAGCTGAACATGAACGCGGCCCTGAGAATGGGATCAATCTATGTTCGGTATTACATCAGAAATACCAGAAAGACTCGACATGTCACGTTGGCACGCGTCCTTTGTTGGAAAGTCACTCCACAGACTGTTACCAGAGTCTGTTAGAGGAGGATTTTGATTAAAGCGTTGATCCTGGAGGAGTCTGAGAAACAAAAGGATTTAAATGATTCCACTTATTGGGTCCATTCTTCCTCTGCTTTACTGCCTTAAAGCCACAAAACAAAGAGGCTTTTTTTATTTTATCCCAGTTTTAAAGAGGCTTGGAGGTGTTTAAGCAGCAGCTCCAGCCTGACGACATGTGTTCTCATGGTTGATGCTGGCAGGCATCGCTCTGTGTGCAGGTTTTCAGTTTGCCCGCCTTGTTTATGGAATCAGACTGTGCAGCATGTTAATGATTAAAATCGTACAGACGCGGATTCAACTGGGATGCTTTAATTCAGAGTAATGTTTGAGCCATTTCCTTAGTTTTTTTTTCCTTCTCTTAATATACTCACTTGTGATTTATTATCTCCACATATGTGGAGTGCAGCTTGAAGACAGAGCTTGATAAATTACAGAAAGCCGCTGAGGAATCATTCAAGGACACATGTGGCCTGATCTGATTACGAGTTTTGCTGTAGCTTCTATTAAAAACACGACTTCTGTGTTAAGATTATCAGATTTTTAATCGTTTTGATGGCTCCGATGATGTATTCATGTATTAATCACTTCACTCCTCTGCAGAGTTTGATGCCTCCAGAAGCGGATCCGGCCTCGCTGAGAGAAAACACTTTCTCTATCGGCTTCACAGACCTGAACGGTGAGAGCTCATTCAAATCAGCACGTAGAGCAGGAAACATCTGAAGTGTCAAAGAAGCAAGAGTCACGCTGCCCTCAAAGTATCCTCAAAGTAAAGGCTTTCCAGAGATAAGATTTCTTTTGGAGCTTTGGAGGGAGGGAGCTGTTTTTTTTCTCATGCCAGAAAAGACATCACTGAGTAATCAGGAAAAAAAAGTTTGTTAAAAGGCACTTTGAAAATGTTGGATTCTTTGGCGTAAGAAAAGGTTTTGCTGTTAGGAATTAAAGGTATGAACAGATAAGGTGAATTTAAGAAGCTGTGCCAACAAAACAAGCTTCAGCTTTCAGTACAAAGTGAGAAAGTTGTGTTCCAGGATGGTTCTGGCTGAAACTGAGAGGTGAGTGATACCACGCTCAAGACTGTAGCTCAGACACATCGTAGCGTCCTAGCCTTAACGTTTATACTAGTTTGGTTATCCTCCATAATTAACAACACTGTAGTCTCAACCTTAATATGTATTACAGTCAGGTAAAAGAGTATTTTTGCATCTAATATGAAGTAAAATAACAATATAAATATAAGGTCTTAACCCCAACAGCTGTTGTTTTAAATGTGCTGCATAAAAAAAATGTAGATTTGACTTGACTTAACTACTTTATCTTGTCCACATTACATGTTTGGGATGGTATCTAGTTTGTTTTCATTATTTGCCAATTTGACATTTGTTTTATAGGGAAGCACAAATAGAGTTGTTATATTTATTATGAGTAAATTAAGGCCTTTTTCAGAACATGGTCGGGTTCATTATTCTGTTAAAGCGATGGCCTTCTGTCATTCAGACGTGGGTCACATTTAATGTTCTTCTCAGCTTCATAAAAACAAACAACAGAGGTGGACACAGCCACAGTACGTCGGCCATACGCCTGAGATTTCAACAAGTTCGCTGGCTGAATATAATTCCATTACAAGTTGTCATAACTCCAAAAGACTGATTCAAACTGTTGCGTTAATTTTGTTTCTGTTCAGCCCAAACATCTTTTAGAGTTCATCAGTCATGCACTTAATTAGTTTGGTTAGAAACTGATCGTGTCTACGCAGCATGTATGGGAATATTTACGTAAAAGTTCTCCAGAGAACCTTTTGTGCTAAATTTGAAGAATGTGATTGAGTTCTTAAATCAAAGCAAACACTCCAAATGGGTACAATACAGAGATGTAAGTTATTTGGAATAAATTAAAGCTGGAATGCAGCTCTGACAGCGTGTTAGACGAGTGAGCAGTAAACAGTGACACTGAGATCAGTGGAATAAAACAATAAAACTGTATTACATCTCCGTTGTTATACGTAGGTAGGCGGCTTAAATTACACACAGGAATGGTTGACGACACTACTGACAATTAAAGCATCTGTTGAGAGCGATCATTAACCCTCCTATTACCTCTTACATCTTTTATCCTTTGGGTCAGTTTGACTCCAGCAATTTGAACCTCCAGAAAATTATCATGATTAAAATTGTTACACAAGTTTATGTGTAAATAGCCCTTTAAATAAAACTAAAAAAATAATGTCACTTATTTAGAGACATTAAACGTTGAATGGGATCAAATTGACCCTAAAGATAACAGGAGGGTTAACAGAATGGGAACACACTGAATGGAATCAGAAACAGGATCTAATTTCATTTAAAATAAATAAATAAATAAATAAATAAAAAGATAACCTGAGGTGACATGAAATGAAAAATTATTACAAAGTGAGTAAAAAACCTAAACTGGATGACCTTAAAGGCAAAGTATTAAAAATGCCAATGCTTAAGTGTAGAAATTCCAAGTTTTAAGAAATGTTCAATCTTTCAGGTGTAAATAAAAATGACATTATGAGATACAACAATGGGGCTGCAAGGTGGACCAGTGGTTGGCATCGTTGCCTCGCAGCAAGAAGGTCGCTGGTTCGCATCCTGGTGAGGACACCCAGGATCTTTCTGCGTGGATGTTCTGCCTGTGCAGCGTGGGTTCTCTCTGGGTTCTCCGGCTTCCTCCCACATGGATATAGGGATCCTTCTGTGTGGAGTTTGCATGTTGAGGTTAATTGGTGATTCTAAATTGTCCGTAGGTGTGAATGTGAGTGTTCTTGGTTGTCTGTCTCTAAGTGTGGCCCTGTGATAGACTGGTTACCTGTCCAGGGTGTCCCCTGCCTTCACCCTGAGTCAGCTGGGATAGACTCCAGCCCCCCATGACCCTAGAGAGGATTAAGAGGTGTATAGATAATAGATGGATGGATTTTCTGGGGAAGTTTCATTGCGAATTTCCAGGAAGTTGGATCTGTTGCCAACTGAGCAGCTTTACTGCAGACACTGTTAGTGAAGGCCTTGCTCGGCGGCATTTCAATAGCACTGGAGTCTCAAATAGTAGTACATTTGTTCTGGTGATTCAAGGATTAAATCAGTGATTTTTTTACGTGATTACTTCTCTTTGAACCACAACTGCTTCCTCACAGAGTCGCTCAATGAACTGGACGACCACGAGCTGGACGCTCTGGTGGCTGACCTGGGATCAAATTTAAACCTGCCAGAACCCTCCACCTGTCAACAGGCAGATAAACACAGTGCACCACATGCCACGACTCAGGGATCTGAGCCAGCAGCTGCCCGTCCTGCCCCACCAAACACCACCGAATCCTCCAGGGTGATGCAAACGATAACCCAACATTTGATGACCAAAGTCGTAATTTTCTAGAAATGGAAGCAATAATTGACACTTTTGTGTTTCCAGAGCGAACCTCAAACAAAGGCAGACAAAATTAAACTGGCCCTGGAGAAGCTGAAAGAAGCCAAAGTGAGGAAGGTAAAGGCGGCAGGTGTTTGAGTCTCATCTCACCTTTTAGTAACGCTGTTCAGTAACTGAGCCGCTGACTCTTGTAGCTGATAGTAAAGGTGCTGATGAGCGACGGCAGCTCCAAGACTCTGATGGTGGACGAGAGGCAGTCGGTCCGAGAGGTTCTGGACACGCTGTTTGAGAAGACGCACTGTGACTGCAGCATCGACTGGAGCCTGTGTGAGACCGACCCTGAGCTGCAGATCGGTGAGATTACTGTGGAAAACATTCAGTCAAATCAGAGGCAATCATCAGGCTGTGCACTTCCAGCACACGGACGGATGATTGATGCACACTTTCAAAAGTTTTCAGGTAGTTTGAGGCAATTATTTGCTTCGTTTCTCATCGTTTCAGAGAGAGGCTTTGAGGATCATGAATATCTAGTGGAGCTGCTGTCTGCTTGGACTCGCCACAGTGAAAACAAAATCCATTTTGTGTCCAGACCGCAGAAGTATGTGATGTTCAGAGACCCTCAGGTGAGCGAGTACCTTGTGTGTTTTCATGCCAAAGTTTAAGCCGTTAAATTAAACTAAGCTTTTCTCTTAATGAAGGTATTTTACATGTGGAAAAAGAAGAACGCATGTTCGAGTGGGATCAACCAGCACGCCAAAGAGCTGCTGATCAAGGTCAGTTACACGCCTCATCAGCACCATCAGTGTGTGGGTACAATTTGTAAAAGAGCAGTTTTGCATCTTTCTACTCTGATGCTGCAGGAACATTTTGGGGGTTCTGCTCTGATTGTTCCTGACCTTGAGGGAACGCTGCACCTGAAAGAAGATGGGAAGAAGGTTTGGAAACCTCGCTACTTCATGCTCAGGGCCTCGGGCATCTATTACGTACCCAAAGGAAAGACAAAGGTATGGCAAAGCAAAGAAAGACTAGCATGGTAATACAACACTGCTGACACCAATGCATTGTTTCTGCGAAGAAAACAGGAAGGTGGGAGATCACTTTTAGCAACGTCAGTGGGTGGTGAAACCGTTTTACACATAGGTGAGAAAAAAACTTTGTCAGCCTGTTGTCATGACAATGAAAGTAGTGAAGTTAGGGTTGCATTTCCTTGAATGGTTTTTCGCACAAAACAGTAAGTTAACCCACTTTAGGTGCATCTTATTCATATTGCTAGCAAGGATGTTATCCGGAAAAGACCTGCTTAAAGAATCCTGAATATAAATCTATGGACATGAAGGTTGTGTGACTCTTGTTTTGTAACAGCTGAACCAGGAAACATCCAGCCAGTCGTGTTGTTGCACTGCCAAAAGCACAGTCCAGGAAATTGTGTGCATGCAAAGGAAAAATGCTTTTCAAACCTTATTTTCAGGCATCAGATTTGACTGGTGATTCTATACATGCAGTCTCTATCCATTGAAATCACACTCAGGGGGTCTCTCTCCATGATTTAAGTAGTGACCTGTTCTTTTTAGCCTTAAAAACTGCTCAGGGACGTTACCAAGATGGCTGCCAAGATGGCTGCCGAGCATAGGTGTTTTAGGTACAATGATAAAGGATAACAATTATTAGCATGATTAGAGCGGTGCATAAATTAGTACACACTTTACATTTGAACTTAACCCTTTAATGTTTAAGAATATAGTTTTTTAAGTAAAATCTTTCATGTTTTATTAGATCCTTTGCTTAAAGTAATAGTTTGACATGTTTGGGAGGATGTCTTTGCGTTTACTTAAGAGTAAGGTCAGATGTCGGAGCTGGGAATGACGTCCAGTCGATTTCAACAACTCAGAAACCCAAGACAGACGCCTTCAGAAAAACCTTTGTTTATAGTTTAGCTTCCAGTGATAGCAGTTGACACCAACATATTAAGTTTGTGCAGATACCAACATGACCACAGATGGAAGTTAGACATACAGTGTACGACTGATTTAACACGATACAAATGAGACAACGGTGTTAATAAACGGAATGTTTCTGCAGCTTTCACCACTGTTGATGTTCTGAGCAGTCATCTTGGGTTTTGAGGTTTAGTTTGGTAAAAATTGTCCAAATTGGAAAAATTTTACAGCATTCCAGTTGATATTTTCAACTGGGAACTCTTTTCAAATGGATCGCACCATAACATAGCACTCTTACATCACTATTCTACTTATGAAGCTACAGCTAATCATTTAGTTTAGCTTAACATGAAAGTCTGAAGCAGTGAATCATCTGGCTGTATCCAAAGGTTAAATAAAACAACATATTACCACCTCTAAAGCGCTTTCATTCATACTGGTGTGCTAATATTGTTCACAAAAGACATGTTGTGGTTTGGATAAGGCTAGCTGGCTAGCTTCAATCTGCTGCCAGTCGCTAGGCTAAGCTAAGCTATCAAAGAAACTATGTCACACACAACTTGTTGTAAAACCACAACCTACTATTGCTGTTTTTTTTAAGTAAGCCAGTTATAACATCACACAATTAATGAATTTTGGGTGGGTTGTAGCTGGCAGGCGGATGTTTAAAAAAATAAATTCTGGACAGCTAGCCTACTTTGACGTCAAGCTAGTTTGTGTTTTTGGCAAGCTAAGCTAACCAGTTGAGTTTTTGCATCAAAGACGTGTTTGTGCATATCTATACATTTCCACTGATACCGAATGATGTCAGGTTTTGGAGAAAATTAAAAGCAATTTTAAAACATAAATATGGCAGCGGTCCTTAGACAAAGAGCCGAGGCGACTTTGTGTCTGTATGAAGTCCGTCATGCTTTCATCTGAGCGCTCAAGCGTAGCAGAAAAGCAAGAGGAAGAGCCAGAGAGATGATGATGGACAGTGTGAATTGAGACCTCGCCGCTGTTTAAAGAGAAACATGTCGTTCTGTCACTGAGACGGAGCAGAAAACCTCCCAACTCCAAAACATGCAGGGGAACTGTGCGAGGCAGATGTGCAAAATCGCAAACATGACAGAGCTGCAGGAATCATCTCAGGCCAAGGACACAAAAATATTAACATAGGTTCTACAACAGTTGGAAATGGACTCACTTTGGACTTAATCACAACAACAAAGACTCGAGAAAATAATGTCAATCAGACAGGGAGTTGGAGAAAAGGTAGTAGATGGGTAAAACAGAAAAAGGTCCACAAGAAACCTCAACAAACAAAAAGGGAGAAGTCAAGACAGAAGTTTGAAGTCGTTCCCGCTGAACTCAGTGTGGTTTAATGTGTGAACATGATGTGTTTCTGCTTTAAATCAGAAATAAAAGGACTGATCGAGAAACAAAATATTTTCTCACGTACTGAGCGTGACTGTGAACATTTTTCTGCAGACTGAATAAAGATAAACGGCCTTGCATTGAACTGGTCTCTTTTAAATTGTTCTCAGTTTAGTTACCCACCAGAAAAGGTTGAGAAATAATGAGGGGTATTAGGCTATTCTAATTCATGCTATGTCTTGGATTACACTGTAAAAGTATTCTAGATTGGTGCTCCTTAAAAAAAAATGCTGGAAAACTGATTACATTGTGTATAAACTGCATTTATAGACATGTTGCCTGGTCTGTGATGCCAGTCTGTGAAGTCATTTCTGTGTGATTTTCTGATGTTTTTCTGCATTCCAGTCGTCCAGTGATCTCGCCTGCTTCGTCCATTTTGAGAAAGTCAATGTCTACACCACCAGCAACTACAAACAGAAATACAAAGCTCCCACCAACTTCTGCTTCATGCTAAAGGTCAGCACAACAACTTTAATCACCATCAGTCGGGCGGTGGGAGTTTGACGGTTAAAGCTCTGGGATGCTGATCAGAAGGTCACTGCTGGGCCCTCGAGCAAGGCTCCACGAGGGCCTTATCATGGCTGATTCTGCACTCTGACCCTAACTGGGATATACGGCAGGAGAATTTCACAGTGCTGTAGAGTATTTGTGATAAATAAAGGCTGTTTCTTCTTCTTTGAGGCACCAAAGCTGCTTAAGAGCATATCTAATATACATACTTCTCCGTTTTCCATTTGAAGACTAATATGGTAATCTGAGCCATATTAAACAACAAAAACCCTGTAAACATCTTTTTTTCCCCCAATTTTTTACCCATCTGTGCTTTCTAAGAATCAATCCATGTCCCATTCAGACATTCAAGAAGTTTTTTCAGGCAACTAGTACACTTTGAGACACATTCAGAGTGTTTTTGTTTCGTCATGAACCCAAATCTTGGTTCTGTTTGTACGATTTCAAACATCAGTGATTCTCTGAGGTGAGGATCGTCTGATTCGGTTTTTGTTTTTTCCAAGACTGATACTGATCAATGCGGTGATCAGGAAAGACCAATGACTGATATTTGAAACTGATGTACACTAAATCTTATATGTTGCCAACATCTGACAGCAGGGAACGTGTCATTTATAACTAGGTTGCTTAGCTAATAAGGATTGTAAAGCTGAATACGCCCAACAGAAATAGGAGTGAAGACATCAGAGTGCGCCCCTTTGTTAGGCCGATCAATCAATACTGAACAGTTAATCTGCTGCAGCTACATGTACTGTTCTTTGTTTTCCCCATCCTTCACTGTTTTGTCCATTTAATTATGTATTTATGCTCATATTTAAAAGATTTCTTGTTTTCCAGCAACTGCCTCGGGGTAATCTGTGCCTAACGTAGCTGCTAGCTATTAGCCTTAACCTCTGTAGTACTTGCTAGTTTCCTGATTAGTGGATATGGCATTGCTTCTTGTTCAGATTTTGCGGGTTGTGTCTCTGCTATAGGGAGGCGTGTCTGTCAGTTAGAAAAGATTGCTATTACGGTACCCCACATAGCATTAGCCACATGCTAAGAGGCACAGCAAAACTCTTAGCGTAGCATCGTCCAGCAAGTTGCACTGACACCATCGACTGAACTATTCGGGGGATTGCTTGTGTGAGATCGTGGTGTTTATTAGGACTTTAGCGATACCTACTGTCACCTTCAGCTCTGCTCTGCAAATGTGCTCGTCTGTCTCTGTCTGTAAACAATCGCTTTCTTTCTTGGATGGAGCGTTGACCAGAAAGGACATTGCATTAGACAACAGAGTGACTACAGACTTTAATGTTAGTTTGTGTGCTTGGATAACTGAGCACTGAGCTCCATTTTTCTCTCATGCTTTATCAAAACAACCTAATTTTTCTGTCCAGCCAACCATATCATGGTATTATAGAAGCACAGCAAAAGCAAACCATTGACACTGGGAGGAAATTAGACATTTTTTGAGTTATCTACATTAACAAAAAAGTTTTGCGATCACAGACACTCGAACTTGTCGACAAGTTTCTTCTAAGTTTTAGATACTTCAGTTCACAATTGTTAATCTGGTTTAAACTCTTTGGAGAGAAGATACACAAGAAACTGAGAAAGGAGGCAGAAAGTTAAGAAGACAAATAATAGAAACTGAGCAAAGGTGACCAGCACTGAGGTTGCAATGTTGCAGGAGGGTTTTTTATATCACACACGTTAATTCAGGCAACAGCAGGTCTGAACAAAGAGCATGGCAAAGTGAAGGCTGGTGCTTTGAAGGCTTGACACGTTCTGCTGCATTAACCTGTACCAAGTGGGCTTTAGGAATCCCAGAGTAGATGCATCTAAAGTACACCAATGAGCATTATTATTAAAGTACATTAACTATGTAGTACTTTCCCTGCAAGACTCCCCACAAAACCCTACGCTGTTGCACTGCACTCCTACAGTGCAACAAATAGAGATCAAGTTGCCAGAGGACATTAAAAGTGTTAGTCATGTTGGCAGCAGTGAAAGCTAAGTCATGTTGTGAGGAAGTGGGAAGATGAAAAAAAAAAAAAAAAGAACAACAAAAAAACAGCAGACCTGGTCTGGTTTTGAACATATTGACCTGTGGGGTTTGGAGGTTGTTTTTTTTTTTTTGGCAGCCTGTCTGTTCTACCAAACAACTCATCTGTGCAAATGAGTACAAAGAAATAAATCTATCTACACCATTAATATGATGTTAGTCACATGCTGAATTTATGATATTCGTCTGGTTCTGATGAAGCCGCAGCGATGCTTGTGGTCAAAATTAATATTTGCTTGTGTTTTATGAGGCTATACTAGATTTATTCTTGCATCATGGCCCACGGTGCAGTTACAGCTTGGTATGGTCCGCCCTCTGCTGGCTGATACGTTCACTACAATTATATATATTAAAAAAGAAACTCAGCAGACGCAGTGATCAGCCATACTTTTACAAGATGTATTCTGGTAGATTAAAGGTAGCGACTGGATTTGCTTGAGTTCCTTGAAGACGTTCCACCTCTCATCCAAGAGGCTTCATCACTTCTGACTGACTAGTTGGGAGTTCCAGATATCCTCAAGGAGCCAACTCAGGTGGTAACGGCTCCTTAACTCCCAACGTCTTCAAGGAACTCAAGCAAGTCCAGATGCTACCATTAATCTACAAGAACAACCACAACCTGGATGACTGAGAATCTTCTCAGACAAATGCAAGGTGTAGTGAACAACATCGGACATCTTATAGTGGTGGTCCTGGTATTCCTGTGGATGTTATTTTGACAACTTCTTTGTTGGTGGTTTTAATGTTGGGTCTGATCAACGTCTACCATTTGTAGTCAAATCATGGGAACTTTCTGCTTGACTTTTGGAGTGCAGAGTTGAAACATGTGAGGCTTGTCCAGGATCTTCCAAAAGACACAACTGAACTGCATGATGAGAAGTGTAGTGCTGCATCAGATTTCTTCCCTGAATTCTCCCTGGAATGCCCTGTTAATCAGATCTCTCTCTCTGTCTTTTCAAAGCATCCCTGCATCCAGAAAGAGTCTCATTACATCAAGTTCCTGTGCTGTGATGACGAGCACACACTGCAGCTTTGGGTCAACTCCATCAGAATAGCCAAGGTCAGACTCCGTCGCTCGCTCTGACAGCAAAAGTGAATATGTATGCAGGCGTTTCATTCCTGGCAAAGAGGTAAACAATGTGTGTCCTCTGTGTGAATGTGTGTTCAGTACGGGACTGTCCTCTATCAGAACTATCAGGCTGCAGTACGGAGAGCGTCCACTCTGCAGACCCTCACTTCTGCTGGACACAAAGGTAAGTGAAACGACCTATAAGAAATATTCAGTGATGGAAACAGTCTAGAAATACAAGTAAAACTCCTGCAATAACATTTTAACTTAACAAAACGCTGAAGTCTTACTATCAAAATATGCTAAAAGTAAAAGTAAAGCCTCTCCCTGATTAATCGGTATCAGAATATGTCTCGTTCAGTACATACAAACATGAAAATACTCCTTTATACAGAAAATGAGGCTTGTTCTAATTTAGAAACCACACAGTTGATGAAGCAGAGCACCTCCAACTTCACTGTTTACAATATTCTTAACACTGTCTGCAGCACATGTAGCAGAGAATGCATCAGGGTGGAGCAGATGGTGGGGCGCAGTCGAGCAGCACATTCCTGCAACGTTAATAAACAATAACCACCTCTCATTTTCCTTTTTTAAACTGTTACATATATATCACATTACAATTCAACAATTTCATTTAGCTTTAATCCAAAGCGACGTACATCTGAGAGCAGATACAACACAAGCAAGGATCTAGTCAGGAAAAAACAACCTGGATAAGAGCCATACAACAAATTCAAGTTGATAGGGCGTTGATGCCGATAGCAGGCTGTGTGAGAGGTAATAGGATTTTCTTTTGGGTTTTTTTGTTTGTTTTCAGTCTGTCAAGTGCAAAGGTGTTCAGTGAAGAGCTGGTCTTTAGTCTTTTCTTAAAGACAGAGAGGGAGTCAGCAGATTGAACAGAGTTTGGTAACTCGTTACACCAGCGCGGAACCACAGAGGAGAAGAGTCTCGCTATCAACCTGTTGCAGTGGTTGTATCAGGTGGTTTTTGTTGGTCGAGCAGAGGGAGTGTAGATCTGAATGAGAGAGTTTAGGTAGGAGGGAGCTGGTCGCATTGTAAGCAAATGTCAGGGTTTTGAATTTGATGCTTTAGCCATCAATGTATTAATATTAGAATGTCTTATGCCCATAAATTGGTATTGGCCCCAAAAAATCCAGCATTAGTCAGATTGTAACCTAAAGCACCAAGACTTAAAGTACTGCAGAATGGCTCTACTCAAAAGAGTGTACATTATTTTTTATTATAATTACTGATGTATAAACGTTTTCATTTCTTTAATGGTACAGATTTTAAAGATGAAAGTGATTTTAATGACTGTATTAACGGCTCTTAGTTTTCAAACTTCTTTCTGTATGAAGATCAATAGCTTAACCTAATTTAATAATACGGCATCACTGCAGGACTTTCCGATAATAATAATACACCATAATTAAGTTGTAGATTACATCTTGTGTAATTAATGTGAAGATGCAAAAATGTTATTTTAAACAGTAGCACTGTTAAAATAAGATTTTTAAAAATGCCCATCCAAAACACCTTTAATCACTGAAGCAGCCAATAGCAGACTCTAAAGGTGTCTCCATTTATGTTACTTTGGGTGTTTTTCTTAAAAATGTTCGAGGACATCAGTGCTGCTGGTTTTGATCAACAGCGAAGGAAAAAAAAAAAAGTTTAGGAAAGCAGAAATTGCAGAACAGGAATTTCCCTGCCTATAACGTTGAGTATTTTATCAGTAAAATCTCTGGGTTTAATCTTTTTGATCGTGTTTCTAGACAGATCCAACGGTCACGCCTCTCGGACGAGTCCATCCAAAGCCACAGACGCTGACGGATACCCACATGAGCCTCCGCCCAGCTTCATCCCTCCTCCTCCTCCTGGACACGCTCATGTTTGAGACGCTACAGCAGCAGCATCGGCCTCGATTCAGCCGATTTAATCCAATAAGAGACAAAGGTTCAGTGTTACATGTCTGAGAGAATATTTTAAAAGTTATTTATTCACAAATCTGTAATGATATTTATTTGTATTTCGTTGAGGACGAATAACTTTGGGTACCAAACACACAGTTTTGTCATGTGTTTCAATGAGCTGTTTATTACAAAAAGACTGTACATAAATTTCAATGAACACATCCTATGTACAAACTGAGAGGAGAAGACAAATATCAGGTTCTGTTCCCATGAACATTTAAGTTACAGATGTTTTTTTTTTCTTTTTGTTTCTTTTTCATTTCCATTTGATCATAAGAAAACACACATCAAAGAAAGGCGCCTTGACCTGTGATGCCCTGAAATGCTAGACGTTAAAGTGGTAAACATTACAAAGTTCTGCGCGTCAGTGGTCGTCGTCTCATGATTTTCACTATGAAAAAAGTATAAATAAATCCTTTTACATACAAACTGCTAGCGAGCCTTCCTCAGCAGTCTCAGACATAAAAAGAATGCAAAGCTAGAAATACATTAGGTAGAAAAAGTCGTTTTTCTCTCACAAAAAAAAAAAAAATCACCTCATGATGGAAAAAATACAATCAAGAATGGGATGTAGTGGCAAATCATTCACTGTAACGACTGTCTGGATGGTTTCGTGCACAGCGGCGGCTGAACGAATACTGTTGAACGAACCTGAAGATGTGACCTCTAGATCCCCTTTCCAAATAAAACGTCAATGCCCGTTGTTTCCGAAGCACTATGTTCATGTGTTACAAACGTGTATTCTGAGAGATATTTTTTTTTTACTTGCACCAACAATCACTTCATTAAGAGCAGGCATCTTATTGTTAAAGTAGAAATCGTTAGCTTTTTTTTTTTAAGACCTACGGATTGAAATTCATTCCTTCGCTGCAGTTAGCAGGAGTCATTCGTGTGTAGCACAGACTCTAAACACACAAAAAAAAGGAACAGCGAACTGATTCTAGCTGGAGTACATTACTGCTGAGTCGCCTACATTCACCACGATGCAGAAGTGATTGACGAAGATTACAATCAAAACGATCAACCTTCCGGAATAAAAGACCTTCGCAGAGCAGTCTTGTAACTTGAGGTTGTTTGGGTTGGTGATTATGGTTTTCGAGCACCAATGTAAAGCACCACACCAGCAACCACTGAAAGATTTCTAAAGGTTAAGTTTCTCAGGCGGCAACTCTCGGGTCGCGAGATCGAAGCCGTGACGGAAATCAAAAAGTCATCACAGTTGTTGATAATAATCAGTGCAGCTATAACACACACACGCACACACACACACACACACACACACACGCACACAGAGAAAAATAAAAGGAAAAAAACCACATGAAAACACACTAGTTAGTCCTTCCTCTGCTTCCTCGTTTCGAAGCAGCGCGACACCTCGGAGCTCTGCTACAGTAGCTGGACAGCGTCACCGAACACAGTGATCCAAATGATGAACATAGAAAAATAAATGTTTATACACAACCAGGTAAAATGGCACTGTGAGTGATGAGTTCAAATTAATATTCAAGTAAAAAAAAAATAAACAAACAAAAAAAAAACAATCTTGGCACCACCCCCACTGACGCCGATGGAAACACTGGTGAAACACACTGACAAATGTACTGAACTGGCAGCTTCTCACGTTACAGTTTATATACAAGTTAGAGAACAGAAAGAAACTCCACCAGAAAGAAGAAACTGTTGTCTTGTTTTTTGTTTTTTTTTTGTAATGCGTTTTTATACACTCACTTCATCCCCACCGACACCGAGCGTGGCGAACACTCCAGGTTGCCTTTTTCCTCCCCCTCTTCTGTTGAAACATCTCGTGATCGGGACATCGACAGCATGGAACATTCAGTCGTGTCCTAATGCACTTGTTGATGTTTGGATAAAGTGAGATGGATGTTTTTTTTTTGAAAGGAGGGAAGAGTTGGTCTGATGGTCTACGGGTCAAATTAAAGGGGAGGAGCTTCATCGTTTCACTGTGTGGATCTACTGCATTCTGGGAAACACTGTCCGTTTTGGTTTGCATTTACACAAATTAACACGGATTCACTTTGTACTCTCTGATTGCATGTGATTGCTCGGGAGGCAAAATGTGATTGTTTGAGGATGCGCCAAACAGTAGTAGAAAGAAAGGCCTTAATCTCCTCCCGTTCGTCCCCGTTGTAAACTAACAGACCTCGGCCTTGCAAAGCTTCGACAGCCTCCTTCTTTGTGCGACACTTCATCTGTTTTTTTCTTCTTTTTTTGTTTTTTTTTTTGAAGCAGACCAAAACCGTGCAAGCACAAGCCCCCCACCCGCCCCCCCGCCCCTAAAAGAAAACCAGTAATAATTCACCATGGCACTTCATTCAAAACGGGAGTTGTATGAACTGCTATCGCTGCACTGCATACGTCTGTACATCTTCACGGTTTTGCCTCTGTTCAAAAACTGCAGTGCCATTACGGGTGGGATTTTGTTTTCTTCTTAGTCAGCATAGTGCATGATGGACTCCACGTAGTTTCCGGGGAAGAGTCCGGTGACGCCGTTGCAGACCCCTTCGAACCAGCCGTCATCGTTCTTCTTGATGATGTAGATGATGGCGCCCTCCATGAAGGAGAGCTCATCCTCCTTGTCCTTGGTGTAGTCGTAGATGGCCACAACTGGGACAAACAAATGAAAACCATCATTCCACAGGTGGTGACAAGGTGAGCGGTTTTAAATCTATAAATAAAAGCGCCGCTGATCTGTTGAGTCGCCTGCTCTCCTCGGCACTAACCTTTCTCTAAGTAAGCCTTGGGGGCCCAGTGGGGGTCTCCATCAGCGTATGGATCGCTGTAGTGAACCACAGCGGCCTCCTCTTCCTCGTAGTCCACCGGGGGAGGGGGAGGAGGGGGAGCAGGCTCCTCAAACACACCCATGTCCTCTGGGGGAGGCGGAGGAGGGGGAGCAGGGCTGTCTGTTACTGGAAAAAGAGAGACAGCTAATGAAAAAAAAAAGGCAACAGGGGAGAGTGTGGAGATAAGGTCCTGCTGCTCTGATCCAATCTGTCGCCGCAGAACAACTTTAAATGGAGAGTTTGTGTTTATATCACATCCAAAGTTTTATGATTATTATTGGTGAGATTTACCCAATCATTGGTAGACTTTAAACTGAACTAAACTGCTTGTTTTAATGCATAAACCTGTTGGGTTTCTATCATCTTGACCAACAGAAATCTTTACAAACTTTATTATGAGCACATCAGTACACACCAGTTCCAATGCTAATGCCATGTAACATGTTAATTGCCCACTAGAGGGCAGCTTAGGGTGCTTTTACGTTTCAGCTTGACAGTCATCCGACAGCATCAGCTGCTACTGGTGGTCCAAACGCTCCCAACACTCACTCAGTCACTATTCATGTATGAAAGGAAAATGTTTAGATTTTCAAAATTAACTTCCCAATAGGAATTTATTTATTTGTTAATTTGGACAGAACAGTGCGTACTAATGAACGTACAATCTCAGGTTGCAGTAAATACGCCAGATTTAGCACAAGGATAAAGATCATGAAGCCTTCTTTATGTTCCTGTAAGATCATTTTATATTCATTTATTTACTAAATCCAGAGATGAAAGAAGTACTCAAATTTCAGTTAAGGTACCAACTCCACACAGCAGAAATACTCTGGTAGAAATCAAGCTATACATGTACTGCTGATGCTAGTTTAGTTAGCGGTCACACTTCTGTTTCCACCATCGGTGGAGGATGGAGAGTGGCAGATACGCTCCACCGTTACCATCAGTGTTTACTTCTGTAGACACTGAGCACGTTCATACCCACCTGTATTTATTTTCTAAATAATGTGAACAATACAGGTTGCTAAAGCCTCAGAGTCTCCAGAAACAGCACCGAAGACACGACACCGCTGCCCTCAACAGCAGCTACAGGCTTCTTTAATACTGCTCGTAGAACTACAACTACAACTAGTAGTCTTTGGTGGATATGTCACTCCACAGAAACTCAAAGAAAAAGGTAGAATAGTAGCAGTAGTATTTTTTAGTGGTTAATGTACCTCAAGGGTATGCCAAGGAATTGTCTATTTACCGTCAATGAGCGCTTCTTTTAAGGCATTCTCACAGCTGATTTGTAATTTTCTCCCTCTGAGAAATGGTTCAACGTTTTTAAGCACATGCGTTCACAAGAAAATGAGGTGGATGGGTGTGATTCTGAAAGCCTGTCGTGGCCCCGACAGTCTTCAGTCTTTTAACTAAATGTGTTCTTATGCTACAAGTGTCCTGTTGGAACACTGCAGCCTCAAGTCCAGTAATAAAAAAACAACACACACATCTTACCTAATTCATGAGCCTGCTGCTGAATTAAACAACTGGCAATAATGCACCAGGGGAGTAAAAATTCATGCATACTCTTTAATTCCAAGCTGCTTACGTGCCTGTTTTTCCGCAGGTCCAACGATTCACTCTGGATCTGTTTTAGCATCAACAGCTGAAAACGCTTCACTATAAAACAATCGCTGGTTTTATTAGTCTGATCCATCAACCCCTCTACAAACACTCAATATCTCACTTGATGTGAGCATATTGTTGGCAGAAGTTGAAGTAATTTACAGTTTGAGCAGAGAGACTGAACAAGATCGTTTCTATTTAATAAACAGTAAAAGTCATTGGTCCTGATTTGTTTTATTTCTGGTATTAAAGGGGTTGGTTGTGGTACTTTTCACATGGGAACTCAGTTGTTGAACAGTGTTTTCGGGGCTGTGACCTCTTTTCTTTGTTCAGTCGGGCTGATTACCGCTGCTCATACTAACCAGCTCCTCTTCTGTTTACACACTAATCCCTGCTGCTGCTACTGCTGCAAGTGTAAAACGTGTCACTTGTAAAGAGAAAAACCTCCGATACGTATCATTAAAATGATCCTGGTTTACATTTCATTATGTAAAAATGGGCTAATTATTAATTTAAGGCCTGATTAAGACGTAAACACGAACTCCATCCCTTGTTTGACTGTGTGACAAACATCCAGTGAGGTCTGCTGTAAACAAAGCCTGAACCACATTTAACCAGACACCCAGAGTTAGATCGTTGCATCTCCGCAGACAGTCGGCGGTGAATCAGGACACGGCATCAGGTCACATTTTCTCTCCTCGGTGGACCGGACGCACGCTTTCAGTGATCCGTCACCATGGCAACAGACAGACATCTGAGGGTGCTCCCCTCTCAACCCGGCATACGGCGCAAGAAAAAGGTATTCTGAGTGTAGCTGAGTGAGGCAGGCCGCGGAGGAGACGGTGTGTGGATACCGATTAAAAGACACGTATTATCCTCGCTTCCAGCTCTGTATTTTTAGTCTCCATTAGAGTAGCTTTGCATGAATCACAGTTACAAAAAAAAAGCTTATTTATCTTTCCCCTTAAAAGCCCACTTTCCTTTTAATTAGCAGGCTTTGCGGAAGCCTTTTGCTCGTCATCCTCTTGTCGCCGTGAAAGCTCCGAACTGAACTGAGCGACATAATTTCAAATTGCAACTCCTTGAATCTATCTGCACATGTTGGAGCCTGAATCCGACCTGAATGCAGCATCTGCAGCGGCGTGGATGACAGCAGGGTGTTGGGTAAATATTACTGTAGTTACGTGCTTACTGTGTGACACAACTGTGGATTTAGTCTTTAAGTCACGAGACGTATGTAAATATTTGTCTGTTTATGCTCTGTCAATAGGTGTACGTGTGGGAAGACGTCTGCTGTCGTTAAACAGTAACGCAGCTAGTGAAAGTGTCCCAAACTATATCTGTAATACTTCTCGAGTAGACTGTCTAGAAAATACTAGTCTAGTACTCAGAGCAGTGTGAAGTCAGATCTTTTGGCTCACTGGGATTTTTTTTTTTTTACATTCATTAACCTCATTATTTAAAACTTTGGCTACATTTTATGTGCTGTGATAAAAAAAAAAAAAAAAAGATAAGGAAAAGCATAAAACGTCCAATTTAAGATGTTTAATGAGGGGTGGTACCTGTCTGAGAGTACACGCAAATGTCATCTTTGTAAGTGTATGATTTTTTGCTGACCACTTTTGGAAATGAACAGCAGGTGTAGATTTATGTGTATGTTGTATATTTTGAAATTTAACACTACATGGTTCATCTTCATGAGTAAAAGTGCGTGTTTTTGCCTTTTTGTTTTTTCTACTTACTGCTCTCCTGCATTCTGGCCACAAAGCCGGTCAGAGGGATCTGTGGGGTCAGCTGGACCATTGGAGGAGGAGGCGGAGGAGCCACAGACACTGGAGCAGCAACACCCAGACAAGCAGAGAGAGAGAGCAGCAGGGAGAGCGACAGAGGTGGTGGTGGTGGTGGTGGTGGAGGGGAAGAACGACGAGGACAGGAAAAGAACAAAAGGGCATCGTAGAAAAGAGAAAGTCCAAATTGAGCGTGTGGAAGAAGAGAGAGAGAGAAAAAAAAGACAACAAAAAGCTTGTGAGCAAGCAAAATAGTGCAGGAAGCATTGGTGAGCACCTCATTTACACATTTCCAATCAGTGGTCTTTTGTGCTGCGTTTTTCAAGCTGGGCTAGAAAAGCATTCATCTAATCTGAGTCTGAGGATCTACCTCATCAGCATGTGTTTTAAATCAGAAGCAAAGGGCTGCAGCTAGCAATAGGCTTCTGATATGGTGAAAAGACTGCGGAGCACTACACAGAAACATGACAGTGGCAAGATGACAGTTCAGTAGCGTTTTCAAAGCTGCAGTGTCTGTATCTAATCCTGGTAATTTCATTAAATGCTTCATATATGAATAAATGTTTACTTAGTTGCGTTACACCCTTTACTGAATGAACTCTCACAAGTATACTCTCCATCTTCTGCCCTTCAAATGAGGCTCATGCTACACCGTCTTAGGAGAAATATGTATAAGCAAACGCAGAAAACACAGCTGTCCTCACTCAAAGACATGATGTCACACACACAGGCACGCCAGGTCTGACTCATAAATCACATGTAATGGAAGGGCGTCTGTAATCTCACTGGGCACTAATGTCTTATTATTCCACCCTGCTCCCACCGCAGAGCCACATCCATCCACAGCTACACCCCCAGAGATCGATGAGCTCCCACGTGTAACGGAACTCGCCTTTTGTGCTACTGTCACAAATCAAAACGCATCTTTCAGTTTGATTACGTTACGACAGCTGCGGCGCACACATCATGGGGATCGCATGATGTCCCAGTTTAAACCTGGTGCTGATGCAGCTCCGTGTCATTGTCTTCTCTCCTCTCAGATGAGACAGACAGCCTCCTCGTTCTGCGCTTTGTGCCAAGAAAGATGGTTGTCCTTTGAGAGAGGAGCCATTAGAGGAGAATGGCTCAGAGTGACGCCTGCTGAAATAAATTCTACTCTTCTGACAGAAAATATGCATATGTCCTGGGTTTCCCCTTGTCTAGCGGCTGTTTGTGTTGTCTATCCTGATGTGCCTCCTGCCACTCTGCCTGTCCCTCCTGAACAAGAAGCTTCCTCCAGCTGACTAAAACGATAATGTCATAACTCAATTAGAAATGGTAATGAGACACTCTGCATAGCGGTGCTGAGGTGGGGAGGCTTCAACAACCCTGACTTCACTAATTATGATTCATCAGTCATTTTCATTAGCTTCAAGAAAGACTGGCCCATTCATTTGTCTCAGACCCAGAATGCAGATTTGAATATTTGAGAGGCAGAAAGAAGAGAAGCCAAATCCTACACAATAAAAGACCACAAAAGTCCATCATTCAACACCAACAGTAGCTACTTCTTGCTTCCAAACACCTAATTTATTAACGACTATTATCTCGACAGACCAGCTACTGATTAAGTCACTTTACAAATAACCGTATTAAAGCCGCCTCACCTGCGTTCTGAGGGTATGCCGGGCCCCCGTTGATGTGGGGCTGCTGGGAGGAGACGGAAGGTGCACGGCGGTAGGTGCCGGTAGCCGACACCATGGAAGCTGAGGAGGTGGTGGAGGAGTTGTGACGGGAGATCTGGCGGGAGATGGTGCCGAACTGGGACATGGGGATGGGACCCAGGCCGGGGCCCTGAGGCACCGAGGCCGACGATGTCGCCACTGCAACAACAGGAGGAGAGAGACAGTTTTTTTTTGCTGCTAAATGAATTATCAATCTTTAACATCAGTACTTACATGCAGCATGTGAGTAAAAATAATAAGGTGCTGCTGCTGGTGAAATATTAACATTTAAACTCAATTTACTTTTTCCAATACTACAGGTACAGAGAGGTAAAAAAGCAATAAATCAACAACAGCACAATACAGATCCCTCTTTCTAATATTTCTCGCTTTCCCCAGGCCCACTGTTCTAATTTTCTCCCTCTTCGTCTTGTGTGGCTCCACTTTTTTCCTGCACAGCACTTTCTTCGATGTATATTTAATGTGTGTTTGAGCAAAAGCCAAGAAAACCTGATAATGAAATATACCTTTGCAGTCTTACTGTGTGCCTGCAGCATTTTTACATAAGTTAAGATATGATGAAATAAAGGCTCAGTAAAGCAAAATGCTGACAATTTTATTGGTGTTTCAGTGTGTGTCTTTCAACCGTTTAATCTGTTGAATTATTTAGTTTTGCAGCACCTGCAAGCATTTTAATTCCTTTATTTCAGTTCGAGTGGGCCGACGTGTTTGGGACCAAGAAAGCGACACAAAGAGGAAAAGCAGCAGCAGCACAGACAGCTGCTGCAGGTTACAGCTGTTGAGACTCACCTTGGCCCATACTGGGAGGAGAAGGGGTGGGAACTGCGAGAGGGACACCGACGCCACTGCCTCCACTGTTCTCCCTGCCACCGCTCCCACCACTGCTGCCGCTGCAGAGAGAAGAGAAAGGGTTTGTGGTGATATTTAGAGGAAGTGTGAGACCATCTTAATTGCATGACAGCGTTTGTTTGACATCCTATCATTACTCTCTCAAATGTCATTGTGTCATAACAATACTGCTGTCACTGTGGTAACAGATTCACAGAGCTGTGATGTGCTGCGTGCAGCGTCGGGCTCATCTGCAAATTGGAGAACAACCAGTTAGATTAGCAGCTATGCAGCGTAAGAAAAACAAGACGAGAGCCAAAAGGAGGGGAACCGTGCAGGAATCTTGACATCTGTGGATCCTGGAATGTGATGCAGCAATTACCCAGCGGCTACACTGAACATGAATGTGGACAGTTTGTGGAGCAGCTGTTGAAACACTGATCAATGAAGTCGGCTACACCAGGACTTACAGCAGCGTGGAAGTGCTTCACATGCACCGCGGAGGTCTGCAAATGTAAAAATAGACCAGTCCTCTATTTATATTTTTCGCACATGGCCCTTTTACACAGAATTAGGTCATGAGATGCCTATATTCTCTTATTTAATCTAATGATACACAACTTTGAATCAAACGAGGCTTCCATTTTGGGGTCTGTCAGCATCTATTTTAAGTTTCGCAGTCAAAAACTGAACAGCTACTCCAAAACGAAAGCTTACCGTCTGATTTTTCCTGTGACTCATACACGCCACGTAGCCAGTACAAAATCTATACTCTGCAGCACGTCCGCTCTGTGTACGCGTTGCATACGTTACGCATTCAATATAGCCTTTAGATGCTGAATTGTAAATTTAAAATGAATAAATTATTAGAGTGTTTTTGACATGTGACAGCGAGAAAAGCAAAGGTGTAAATAATAAAATGAACGACGGCTGAATTCCATTTAGCTGTTTCAGTTTCAGAATTCTGATTTTGTGCATGACTCACTGAGGCAGCTGAATAAATGTCATTTAAAACTGTGCTTTCTCTACTGAAAAGACAAAATGTCTGTTGTAAAAACAGCTAAACCAGCTCGATTTTCTCTGCTGCACATCGTTGAACGGTCTATGCTAATTATGGAGGTGCCTGCTACATGTGTATGTTGCACTGTTTGTGTCCTGATTCGTCCTTTACACATTTGTTGAACTCTTTAAATGTGACTGGATGAATCCTTCTCTCCTGATGCGGTTCAAATGATCAGCTTCAGCATCTGCAGTAGAGTCACATCTGACCTTGCGTGCAGCTGAGCTTTATCGAAGCGCACAGCAATCCAAACACAGTTTATATGTTAATTTTGGGTCGGGGAGGAAAGCGTCTGCGGTACCTGTGTGTCCTGGGCCTCTGGTTGAGTGAAGCTGTGCGTGCAGGGCTGTGCTGGCTGCCCAGTCGGGCCGGGCTCGTCATGTAGTCGTTGGGCACCACCGGAGGCTTCACGGGCTCCAGTGTCTTGTAGGGAGTGTTACGGCTGCATTCAGACGGACAAAAGACAAGCAGAATTCATTCTTAATATCATGAAAAGTGAGAAAAAAATTAAAAATTGGCACCGTTTTCAATGCAAATAAGGTCAGCTGGTCCTGGTGGCTTAAATCTCAAAAGAGCAGCATTAAGGGTTATTTAATTTGGTTCACTATTCAGGACAGAGCCACTGGTGCTGGTTTGGCAAAAGAGCAGGCGCCTGTCCCCAGACCAAGAGAAACCAAGCAGGACCACATCTCTTACAAAGCATGACAAGCAGCCGGCTCTTACCCCAGGGTCCCACGACCAGCCATGGGGGGACTTGGAGGTTTCTGTGTGGGCGGGTTGGTCCTGGAAATGGTCCCACCTCGGCCTGCCGCATTGTTCCCATGTTGCTGGTGGAGCGAAGGCAAGTTAAAAATGGTGCTTCTGAATAATCTCATTAGCTGACACCAGTGTTTCCCGTGCCAATGAATATTAAAGCAGGGGACTCATTTAACCTGATGATGATGAAGCAAAACTTGGTCTGGTTTCAAATAAGCATCTTATCTTTAGTTATAACAGAGCACAGAAACACTGGCACAAGGGCTCTTCTGTCAAATATCAAGACACAGAATACGAGACAAACGGGGATGTGGAGGAGGGAAGAGAACTAAAAGCACCAGTAAGTTGATGACTTTTGTCTTATACTGTGTATGTAGATGGACTGTAACTAATTAACGTGGGTGAAGGGATATGAGACACAGAAATATGTGTTAATATAATAGCATATATTTTAATATAACGCCTCCAATCTCCTGGTATATTCTACATTTACTGCCACGTACATATTGAGTTAAAACGATGACATAAATGTGTTAGATTTGCACACCTGCTTCATACTTGCAAGTTGAATAATGACAGCTAGCTGGTGACCTTCTGAAATTACACACCACACCAGATGAATATATTCTATTGTGTGACAAACCTGTTTTGTCGGACTGCTATAAAACACCTTTGAATGGAATCAGGTTTGCTCCAACACAAAAAAACGTACTTTCATGATATCAAAATGTTCAATTCTTCTATGCGTTTGACAAATGATGGACCGTTCTAATGGGTTCATGGACACTCGACACTGTGTCTGTGATCAACATGTGGACAAAAAGAAGAGAAAGACAACCGTCTCTTACCTTGGCCTTAAGCCACTGAGTGCAAGCAGGCAGAAAGAGGAGACAGAAAACAAGACATGCTCATTGGTTAATGGTTACAAAAGTGGATCTATTTTTTCTAGTGATAGCGAGAGGAGAACGTCAGCATTATAGATGAACACTGAGGCTGAACAATGAATCGATTTCAAATGCAAATCACTATTTGAAACAAAGCAGTTTAGCAATTTAGGATAAACATGACACAGCACTTTGAACAAAGGCTTATTTTTTTTTATTATTACTACTTTATTTAACTTCATTATAAAATGTGCAGTACTTAGATGCTGCTATCTCTTATTTTATTTATTTAGCTTAACCAATTCTATTGTGATAAATGTTTTTTTCTCCTGTTCCATTTAAAAATTGTAATAAATACATGTTTGAAGCAGGTTATAACTTTTAAAAAAAACTCTGTAAGAAAAAAACAATGAGGTATTTTGCCCCAATTGTTCAGCTCCAATGAACACAACATCTAATTCTTTCATTTTTATACACAGCATAAAAAGTTAAGAGAATTGTGAAGGAAAAAGAAAGCAGTAAAGGGAGGAAAGGGGACAGCAAACAGGCTAATATAAGGAAATATGTTGCCTGCATGTCATAAATCACACTTGTTAGCATTTCAGGTTATGTTGCTATTAATTGAAGTGACCACAGTTTAACTGAGTAGACAACCAAGCGTCAGACACAGCAGTGAGAAGCTGAAAGTCTGTTAACTGCTGCTTCAGGCCCAGTCCCTTGTTTGATCAGTCTACCCAGCAACCACTATAAGCTTTGAATTAAAATTAGTGTTGTAGCTAGGCAAGAAGTGTTTAGTGTTTATTATATAGCTACGGTAAGTCTCCAGGAAGTTACCGTCATGTGTTGTGAAGTAAAGGAAACTCGATTGTGTGCATGTGTGAAAATCTAGCATGCTGTGTTAGAATCTGTTTATCACGCAGAATCTGTATATTATGAAACAACAAAGAAAAAGCGACAGTGAGTTTGTAACTCACGGTTATTTTTTTATGTTATTTTGTTGTTATGAGGACAGGTCCCACAGTGTTGTCTGTCTGTGACTCTATGTTGTTTTGTTATTTGCAAACAGGTCTCTCTTGAGAATGAGATCCTGTGTCTCAATGAGATTATCTGTATAAATAAAGGAAATAATAATAACAATATCGAGCCTATATTGCTGACAATATACTACATTGTAAGGCAAATTATCATTTGCTTTATCCATCCATCCATCATCTATATACCACTTAATCCTCACTGGGGTTGTGGGGGGCTGGAGTCTATCCCAGCTGACTCAGGGTGAAGGCAGGGGACACCCTGGACAGGTAACCAGTCCATCACAGGGCTACACTTAGAGACAGACAACCAAGCACACTCACATTCACACCTGCGGACAATTTAGAATCACTAATTAACCTCAGCAAGTTTTTGGACTGTGGGGGGAACCCTGAGAGAACCCACACTGCACGGGGAGGACATGCAAACTCCCCGCAGAAAGATCCCGGGTGTCCTCACCGGGACGCGAACTGGTGACCTTCTTGCTGCGAGGCAACGATGCTAACCAACGAGACACCTTGCAGCCCTTGTTTGCTTTATGTAGTAGTAAAATATTATTATTTCTCCATAACTGGTTTTATCACATTTAGCTGAGTAGTTTCATTAGTGATCAATTAATTAGTTAGGAGTATAAAACTTGGGCAAACCAAAGCCAAAATGTTGGAGGTGTCATTTTCAAATTGTGTGTTTTGTCTGTTGAACAAGGGGTACATCTATAGTGATATAAAACAGGGAAATAAAAGAACTAAAATGTATGAAATTGTCACATTTTGGAAGTTTGAGAATTTTTTTTCCTTGTTAAATTATTAAAATCAATAATCATTTATCAAATTCCACTGATACTGGCTGACTATAATCATGCAGTATTGTTGCATGTCCTGTCAAGACTCATCACCATAAGAGGAGCTTCACTGTAACGTCAGTCCCTCCCGTCTTTACTTAGACACCTGCGTGCATATAAACCCACACAAACACCCAGTTTTGCTTTTGCACAGTGAAGAGGAAAGAAATAACTTCCTTTTGCTCCACTTTGTAAACAAACATTTGAGAGTCAAAAGCCATAGAAAAGTGAAGCAACTGTACAAAGTGTTTATGAGCCTATTCTGTGTTTCTCACTGTCTAGACATGTGCTACAGACAGTAATCAGAATAAAAATCCCTTCAGCGTTTAAACACGTTAGAAATAATGAGCAGTCTCTGAGCTACATGTGGCTACGCTGACGTTTTAAGGGTCGGGGCAGTAAAGCGCAGTGAGGTCATAAATAACAGCAGACTGTTGAAGTAGCTGTAATGTGGCTGAAACTATGTCACCCCGGTAACTGCCAGAAATGCCAATAAAAGCTATTACGGCGGAAGGGTGAGCACAGTCATCCATACATGTGTGAATGGGTCTTTCCATGCTCGAGTCTCGACTTCCCATCTTTCCACGGGTGAGCTCCTCTGGATATGTGAATAAGAGGCAGAGGGGTGAAAACACGTCTTGTACGCTCGAGGGAATCCGCTGCAGCCCTCCAGGAAACAGGCTGCAAGGATGGAGTGCTAATAAGCTGCTAATATTGTTTCCCACGCAGCGTGAACACACCGTGGAGTTGTAAATGAACAAAAACAAATTGACAAACATGCCCACATGCATCAATATACCTCTAAGAAAACAGTAGATTGCAGTGTAGCGGCGGATGCAGTGGTGAGCATCAATCCTTCTGAATTATTCACAGATACGTGTGAGAGCGAGAAAGTGTACAGAAGGCGGTGAATATGGAATGTAATGCGCTGTTTTTACTGTTCAATCTAAATTCAAAAACGATGATCTCACCCTTCTTGACTAAAACGTATTGAAACAATAGTGCGGACTCACAGTATTAGTCATTTTACACAAGTTTGCTTCAGGATTTTTAGGCTGCAGCAGGATGAACTACTGTCTCCTCTGCAGGTACATGAGAAAAAGAATAAAGGCTGCACACATCTTTTTGCATCTGCACTCATCAGCACTGATTTCTGCAGAGATCCGTCATTTCCAGCCTCCACCAATGATGCCCAATTTGCATAGCGGGCCATGCCAAATCTGTCTCAGTGCGCGCCAGCCCTCAAAGGAGGAAACACTAGCTTTTGAATTTGAATCAGCGGATGTTTGAACATCAGCGGACAGCCACTATCTCAACAGAGACAGACCGGGGGTGAGGGACGCAGAGGCCAACTCAAACACACAACGCACTTAACTGTGTGTACACGCTCACACACAACCATAAACGCATGGCCTTGGAAAATAAAAAATAAAAAAGGAGAGGGGAGAGGAGAGGATGGATCATGGGGAGTGGGAATAAAAAATTGAAGAATGAGGCGGAAAAGGGTTGAAAGATTTTTTTTTTCCCCACAGGGGAAGTGATGGTGTAAGTAGCACTTGGCCAAGATGTCTCCGTCACACACACAAACACCCACGCTCCTAATGACTTCCAGCTTAGGAAGTAGTTACTTGGCATCAAAAACCTCTGACAAGAGAAGCTTTTGAGCTGTAGTCAGCTACCAACTTAGCATCTCAAGCTTGAACGGGCGGCTGTTACAGTTCTAGGTGTCTCAGTACTTAATTAACTAAAAGGCCGGCGTATTGATCGGCCTGCAGTGTGAGTGGCTGCGTGCGAATGAATTATGAAAGCACACGGTCAGCTTGTTCACATGAAAGTGCCAGGTGTGAACCTGACTAAGTATATGTTTGGCTGTCCAGCAAAATCGATTATCGCTGGAAAACAAGGCAGTGTATGAAAGTAATGACTCTAAATGCAACAGTCTGGTTGGGCTGAAGCTAAAACAGTGTGAAGGAGCTTTCTGAAAACCAGAATCAAACATGTCCCTGCCACATAAGTAAACAAATACTTCCTGATCTGAAGTCTGTTTTGTTTGACTTTAAAGGTTTTTAATTTGACACAAGACCCGAATCGTTCCTACCTTGACGCCGTGTCCCACATCGTCCAGCAGCGTGTAGTCGATGGGTTTTCGGATGTAGCGCACCGGCCGCTCCATGTTGCCCGGGGCGATGATCTTGTGGGTGCGAGAGGTGTTCTTATTTGTGGTCAGGATGCCAATTTCTCGACGGGCCACCTTCTCCTTATGAATGTCCACCGTCTGTAGGAGAGGCATATCAATCAATCAATCAATCAGTCACATATATAAAGACGTATAGGTTGGTGTGTGACAGGAGACACTCAGCTGTTTGTTTCACATAATTATTTGGCCATCATTGTAAATTCTCAAAATGTATGTACCTCAGCTAGACCCTGGCCTACTAAGCAGTGACATCACATTTCTAGTTATTTATTTGTTTTCTGAGCTGGGCCTCATTACCTGGTAATTCACTTGTTTCAGATTAAAAGCCTCCAAGCAGCTCAGGGAACATAATGCATTTCCCTTCCCTTCCCTAAAGGGATTTTTATTATGAAATATTTGCAAAATGTCAGATTTAAGCAGCATATAAACAGAGTAAAGTATAGCTGAACATTAGTATAAATAGTATATTTGTTCACAGGACTAACTCATTAGCATGCTAGCAGGTCTGCAAAGGTGTACTTAGGTACTTTAAACTAGTATCAGTATGCCGACATGCTCGTGTTAAGTAGATTAGGTTCATCATGTGTCACCATGCTAATCCTTTGCTAATGCTAACTGATGTGAAAGTGAACAGTTTTCCAGGTTTTTAATCAAAAGCAAGTTTATATATTTGTCTGAGAAATCTTCACCAATTTCAAAGACAAGTTATGTCGTAACCGAGGAGCCAGCTGGTGATTATATTTGTCAAAACAACACATGTTGGCTACTCTAAAATTCTAAATAGCTGCATGTATGGTTTGATCCGAACAGGTGATTTCTGCATGTCATCCTCCTTCTGACCTCATTTTTTAACATTCATTTTTATTTAATGCACTAACAAAGATGAAAATGCAAAAAAAAAAAAAAAAAGATCCATGTCATCCTGCTGGTGGTGACAGAGGAAAACTCAGAGGGTCAATGTGTGTGAAGCTTTTTGGCAATCCAGATATTTTGCTGGATAATTAACACCGACTCATCCTCTGGAGATCACAACCGTCTCTAGCAGTGGGTGAGTACAAGTATGGCATCATTATGTTGCTGTGGAAAATTGTTGTGGAAAATGATTGCAATGATGGAAATTCCTGTGACTGTAATGCGTTTACTTTTTGTTTTTCATTTTGTGTTTGAGTCTGGTCTTAACAGCGTCCATTTGAACAATATTATTTGAGACCAAGAGCTTGTTTGTCAGCTTGTATTGGAGAACTTGCAGAAACAATTGCTGTTCACAGGCACATTTTTTTGGCCTGTGCACAACAGGTCTATATTTAAAACTGGTCCACCATCTTCAGTTTGTTTGCCTGCTGGATACAGTGGACATTCGAAAGCTGAAGAACAAACATAAAAGAAACGAGTGGCTTTTGAATTTCACACAGTTCATTCTTCTGTTCTGCCCTATTAGCCTTCACCCTGAGGCCCGTTTGATGAAGCTCTACTTTAACCCCTCGCACTAGGACCAACTGAAAACACCGATGACCTCCATCTCCTCTGCGATTACAGTCATCATCACTCACAGCAGACGCCTGCGTGGACTGGTCTTCAATTTATGAATGATGGATGAAACTGGAACGAGGGAGTGATGCAGAGAGGGAGGAAGGGAGGGAGGTAAGGGAAAGCAGAGTGAAGTGCAGGAAGGAATGTGAGCGTGGTACTGTAACAGGGCTGGTGTAAAGTATATATAGACAGATTCTTGCCCTGGTGCAAGAGGATATATGTGTATAGACAAGATATATGTGTGAGTGCATGTTTTGTAAATACATGTAAGTTTGCCTGTGCGAGATCCACATAGCAACAAGGTCACCACTCATCATCTTATGCAGTCGACTTGACAGCTCCACTGCTGCGACCACCAGCCTGATAGGTGCTGTCAAGCTGACCCACAACTGTCGCTCCCTCTCTCGCTGTGTGTGACGTGAAGCCCGTGTGTGCTGCATGTGAGATATACAGTACATATGAAAGGAGAAAGAACATTCTAGGCTCTTTTTTTAGGAGAGGAAACTGAAGCGACACGCCCAGCTTCAGCTGGGAAGTAAGAAGAAAGACCCGCCTATTTCCTGCCAGTAATAGGGCGAGGAGAGGTGCAGGGCAGATTACAGAAAGTGAGAAACAAAACAGAAGGACAGAAAGAGGCACAGACAGAGAGGAAAACAAGAGGCAGAGACAAAAAACATGTGAAACTAGAAGCTGATGATTCTGGTGGTTATGATCAAAGAGAAATGGGAAAAGCAGGAATGTGGTGATGGGACCATATTACACTGAACACACATTGTACAGCAACCAACAATAGCTGCTCACTCTGTACGAACAAATCAGTCTTGAAAATGAGGGAAAACTGTCGCAACGATGCAACATGCAATGTGCACATACAAGCAATGACTGGACCCTGTCAGCTCGATTTCAGCATTTCCTCTGAATATTCCTGAAGGTGGCAACGTACGTGATAATCTTTGTGAAACGCTGAGGCATAATAGCTGTTACCTAATCACTGACGACAGACCTCTGTCTGCCCTTCCTGCGCTCCCTCAATCTCATTTTCTTTTGCAATCTCGTTACTCTAATAAACATCTGGCTGTCTGCTCAATCTCTGTAGTGTATTTTCGAGAACAGATGGTTTAGCTGTAATGTTCACAGCCGCGTCTATTCAGTAGTTTCAATCTGAAAAACTGAGCAAATGTTTATTCTCTGCAGAGCAGATGAACAAGTTGAAATGTTATTGGCAGGAGAAAAAAAAACGATGTAGTTTGCACCAATATTTCCCAGGCGTGTCCACAGATGTGTGATTTCAAAGCCCAGTGAGCTCAAATATGGCTTGATGGTAACAAGCAACAAGTAAATTCAAACAGTTCCTACTGTGCATACAATATTCATAACTGTGCCATAATAATCTTTAGAATTTGCACTGCAATGGGATGACAGGTCAATCCTGCACTTGAGACAATCTGACCAAATGGAATGGAGCTGAAAGAGGCGCAAGTAGGTCATGGAGTCGATGAAAGACTATTTCAGAGAACAAAATAAAGAAATGAATCAGAAAGCAAACTGGCAGTCTGCTGCAGTCTGCAGGGAAAATGGAAAAGAGTGGGAGAGACGCTTTATGTTTTGCATCGCAGCTGAATCAAAATGTCCATTTTGTCTACCATCGCCTGAATACACACACACACATATTTTTAGGCACAGCCATTCAATTCAAGTTGTGATTCAGAGGTGTGCTTTGATCAAACCTGCTGCTGTTTTGCATTTAGGTAGTAGCCTTTGTTGTAGAATTTTATCACAGCCTCCTCTGCTGTGGGCTTTTACATCACACTTGGATTTGGCAGCTACCTTCTCTCTCTAATCCCATTTTAACTCTTTCAAGTCAACTAAGCCAGAAAAATACTTGGCACATCCAAGCAAGTAAAAATTGTAATTCTTGGACATATATCTGCTAGAATAATGAACCAACACCAGAAGGAAACACCTGCATCAGGTGCATGTAAGAAGAAATGAACTTTTCTCTCGTTTTAAACTATTTAAAGCAAATTTTAATCAATCTGTGTTTGACATATTGACTCTGAGACAGACGATCTCAGTCACATTGGTAGTAGTTTTTGTATTTTCATGCATCCACATCTACTGGATCATCCTGAAGCAAAGAAATGAGCTTTGTAATAGCTTTGCACATCCTACTCTACCGGTGCAGCACCACTTATCACCTGAAACAAGGTGTTCATTACATATTCTGAAGTTTCGTACACAGATCTGAATGCAAAGTGATAATCCACTTTTTCATGGCAGATATTTTTCACAGGCAGAATGAAGAGTACAAACTTTGTGAACATTAGCTCACTGGCTTGGCTTTGCTGGTATAGACTCATCTGGAGCTGAGCCATCCTTAATGTTATTAGTTACACCTGTACATTCATCACTGTGAAAAAGAACTCTTTTAACCATCACAGACAGACTGAAGCTGATATATGTCTTTTCTTTGATACTCAGAGACAAATGCTCCCACCTCCCACAGCGAAGCGAGCCTACTGACTCAACAGTTTCTGTGCCGGGGTGCTGTTCCCTGCAGTTACCCAGGAGGGCTGTTAGGTCTGAAGCTGAAACATCAAGTGGGGGACATAAAGCACCACTAACCGTCTTTCAAGGATCAATAAAAGAGTTTCGTTGTTCATCATTAGACCGCACCTCGCTCCACTCCATCCTGCAATTTGCAGAGTAAAGCGGGAGCTGGAAACGCTAACCAGGCGAGAGTGCTGGCGTCAGGGTTTCACTTCATCCCTGACAGGCTTAATGAAGCACACAGGGAGGCCACGGGACATTCAGCGGCTGACAGGCAGGGTGGTGGCATGGAGCGCAGAGAGGGACAGCGAGAGGCAGAAAGGACTGCTGATGAAGCAACTGAAGAGGGGTTGTGGAGGTTTGGCAGCTCCAGTATGATCCATGCCCCCGCCATATCTGTCAGTCTTTACAGTGCATGAATGTGTCATTGTGCAGCTTGGTGTTATGATAGGGTGTGCACTTGAATGCGTTTAATCTGAGCAGAAAATTCTCAAACCTGCATCGTGATTCAACGTGTGATATAGAAGACATGAAACAGTTTGTGAACATGCTCACAAAGAAGGTGACTGATGTAAATCCATGAACAATTTTTGTATTTACATAAAACCAAAATGCAGTTTTTACTCTTGTATACTGATTTATTGGAAGTAAAAGGAATAAAAAGTGGCCTCCTGGTTACAGTTAGATTTATTAGTGGCAAACTTGTAAATTTTCAACTATTTTTACAATAAATTAATAATTTTTAGTAATTTCTCAGAAGAAAAAGTCAACATTTTTTGATTCCAGTTTCTTAAATTTGGATATTTTCTGGTTTCTTTTCTCCTTTTTGACAGTAAAGTAAATATTTAGATCTTGGCAACACAAGACATTTGTTATTTTGAACACTGGGAAACACTAATTGTCATTTTTTACCATTTTATAAACCCAAACAACCAATTGGAAAAATAATCAACACATTCCTCAACAATGAGAATAATTGGTAGTTGCTGTGCTAGTTATAGTTCAATCAGGAAATCTTTCTGCACCACAGAGCGTTTTTCCTGCCTGCCTGTCAGCAAATCACTGGGCGGCAGTAGAGGAGGTTGCACCAGCTGCCAGTTTTGAAGTAGTTTATCCGGCTTCATTAAAATTTTGCACTAGAGTTGTTGGATGGGAGCAGCAGGTTATCCAGCATTTCACAGGGAACCAATTGACTTTCTTAACTGGTGATTCAAATCATCAGCATTCAAGAAGAAGTCCTACTGCAGCATGTGTGATTGTGTGTCTGCTGTGGCGTGTACCTGGGAGATGTGGTTGATGGAGGACTCCATGCGTCGCAGTTGCGAGGCCTGGATGTCCAGCAGCTGCAGCACATTGTTTGCTAAGGCATTAATCTGGTAGGCCACGCTGGCCAGAGACTGGGTGGTGTAGGCTTTGGTCTCCTCCAGGGCCTTCTTCTTGTCTTGAGCCTGGCAACGACAGGAAGATAAAGCACAAGTCAGAAAAAAACATCAGTGGAAGGATGTGTGGGTGGAAGAAATGGACAAATTGGCAAAGGGAAGTAAGGTAGTTTAAAAAAAAAAAAAAAAAGAGTCAAGAGGAAATGCTGCACTCATTGTTATCAGCAGTGTGTGCTGAATGAGAGAGCAGCTTTCTACAGGGAACAATGTTTGACAGGAACTTTCTCTCTCTGGCTGTTTTCAAACTTGCTAAAGCCCTGTTCACATCTGAAGGCGAGCGAAGAGGGTTCTCTGTAAAGGGATGACTTTGTGGGAGACGACGCAGCCTTTGAAGTGGACAGCAATAACTTCTGAATAACTCGGGCAACATGGGACAGGTGCATGGTGGGAGTTGAGCCCAGAGAGCAGGAATGCCAAGACATTTTGTAGGATCCCAAACACCCGGCCGCGCAAACCATCTGTTTCTGGATGTCTTTAAATAGCAATGGGACTGAATGGACATATTTATAGTTTGGAAACAAAACAGGGGGTAATGCAGGCACACAAAGAAGAACTGTAACAGTGGATAGCCGGTCTTTTTTTAGGGAGCAGGAATACAAGTTACTGTCCATGTTAGTTATTCTAGTAATCTTCTTCTTCTTTTTTTAAAAATATATATATAAAATGTAAAAATTGACAAATACCTTATTTAAGTTTAAAAAAAAAAGGATGTCTTTGTTTTACCAAACGCCAAACAACATACATGTTTAAATTTTTACAATCATGAAATATAAGGAGTAAAACAAATCTTTGCATTTTAAAATCTAATTAAAAATTTCAATGCATACTGTAAAGGTCTTCAGCATTTAATCAATTACCAGTAATGGCCACTAATTAACTTCCATTACTGAACTGATAGGCTAACCATTTTACTTTTTTTTTTTTTTGCAAAGATGCAAAGATGAAGAAGATGATGCCAAACAAAATTTTGTTGTATTTCTTGTACGATGACAATGAAGCTTCTTCTTCTTCTTCTTCAGCTCTAGTTAGTGTAATAAATAATATTTAAAAACTGCTGAACTCGTCAGTGTATGACTTGATATATATGTACTGGCTAAAAAACGAATCTATAATAATTCATTGTATTTTTAGTTAGTTTATTTATAGTTAGTTATGAATAAGTAGAGTAAGATTCCGCTTATAGCTTTCTGATGAGTAAAAAGCTAGCGCTAGGAGGTGATTAGCATAGCTTAGCATAAAAAACTGGCAGCAAAACAAAACAGGCTCTCTCAAAAAAATGTTCAAAAGCAGGCCTACATACCAGCACCTCTAAAGCTCACTTATCAACACACTGTTAATCTTGTTTCTTGTTTAACTCGTACAAAAACAGGAATGCAAACATTTGGATTGCCTTTTGTCCTGCCAGGATCTTCGTGATAAAGGCACACCTGTGATTTAAGCACTAGTAGCTTGTGCTAGCAGAAGTTTCAAAAATCAAGCACAATGTTCTACTGTTTATTGTTCTTATCACATGTGTTCAGCTTTTCCTGAAGCTTAAGAGCTCAATAATTTGATTTAATACCAGCATGTTTGTTTAAAGTTGTAGCTTATGGTGTTAAAAAGTTGGCACAATTTTTGGGGAATGAGGGTTCTCTCATTATGTTGCAGAAATGATGTGCATTGAAATCTAATCAGACTATCTACTCCATATGGGGGTAGTATGTATATATTAATGTATTGTGTGTAAAGTCAGACTAACAGATGCCACCACGACCACAGAACGTCCCGTCACTATGCTGTAGTTTCACCCAAACCTCCGTGCTGGAAGAGGCCAACTGTGGCTGTTTCCAAGCTTTCTGCTCAGCTAAGCTAATCGTCTCTTGGCTTCATAGTCAATAGACAGGCAGGAGAGTTGTGATGCTTCATTTAACTGTCAATAACAGAGCAAACAGGCATTTTTTTTTTAATGTGGACCTGTTTCTTTAAAGCTTATAATTAGAGGTTGAGCGATTGTGTCCGAGCTGATTGAAAGATCCAATATTTAGCATTTTTTCTGGTTATCTGCATCGTTATTTTTGATTCCTTCTCAATATTTGTAGTTGCCACTCTGTAGGGTCGAGCGATGTCCCACCAGCAGCAGCATCTGATTGACTACACCCTGTCATCACTGAAGGATAAACATTGAGACGCTATTTTATTTAAACGCAACAGTAAACCAAGGCATTTCAACAAAGTCTTCTGTCAGAGTTTAAATTATTCTGAGGTTTGACACCAAAACTACTAATAATCCGTATCTGTACCCATTCATAATAACCGACGTTGACCTAGAGCTGTGTTTCAAGCTGCTCAGCCGCTATGATTATGTTGTGCCTACTCTGGAAACTCCAGAATCCCATAAATGCAGTTTAAGCGCCACGACGTCCACTATGATGCGCCAGCTGTTTCCAAACAACAATTTGTATTTGGCAGCAGGAGGCGACGAACCTGCACCACGACGGATCTGTACAACAAGAGCACCTGTGACCTGCCCACCTGCTACTTTGCAAAACCACCTGCAGCCATAATATCTGTTGCAGATGTCTGGTGGGACCTGCAGGTCGGCCCGTCCCGTGCACACCAACGACTACCAGAGAGTGGAAACACACTTAGTCAGCATAATCACAGAGACTGGAACACGTCCTCATGCCTCGGCTTGGAAAACGCTGACTTACGTATATTCCCGATGCATGTTCAGACTACCAAACTACCTCACAGAACAATTTGCACACCAGTATTTGACTAAACACAGTGCTTGGATTGGTACAAATTCATACATCCAGATGAAGCTCAGCTGACAGCTATATTAAAAACTGCACAATACATTGTAAGCAGCATAGATAAGGCGTGGAAAGGGATTTAAAGAGAGGTTAAAACTTGCAAAAGATTTAAACTAATAAAGAAAAGCCTGACAATATCCTGCCCAGGAAACCCCTGGTAATAATAACCTACATCTCCCTAATACACTTTGTTCACTCGCTACTGCTTTGAGATATTATATTTCACATTAAGCTTATAAAAGGCTTTTTGTAGGGGCTCCACTTGGAATTCCTTTTATGCTGAGCACCAGAGTCAATCTTAACAATGCGCTAAAATAGAGCAATTTCTGAAAGCCCTATCATCCTACCGAACAGCGGGGCCGGGCTGTTTTCCGCAAAGAGGAATTCTTGATGGCCCCCAAAGAGATTTCAGCCAGGGCCAAAGGGAAACTAACAAGATCTGACAAAAAAAGATGGATTTTTAACCATTGTACTCAAGCATGATAGACATTTTCTATCAAATGGTCAGAAATAACAGCAAAATTCATCGATTTCCGTCAAATACGGCAACACGGTCTCATTGTCTGGACTGTACACATGTGCACAGCGGAGTACAGTCACTCCTCAAACGCCCATTCTGAACCAGAAAAAGCCCTCAGCACTGATACTGGAATATCAAGAACCTCAGGAGTCATGAAAGAAACAGCTATGAGTCAGAGGGGTATCATGTGAGCTGAAGGGGGAATTCTGACAGCATGAGGGAAATATTAAGTAGAATCATGAGCTTCCATGTATCACCATATCCTACAAATATCGTATATTATAGAAGGAATGCAAACAGTTCATTTAATAATTGGTCAATTTACAAAACTGCCCATCAAACATGTTGATTTGTACATTGTGCTTTCCATATACAAACCACAAACTGGAGAAAAATCACAATAATTGTGAGAATTTCAAGATGGAGCATCTGTTCAAGAATAAATGTTCGGATTTTTTTTTTACATACCAATAGCAGCAAGAGCCCATCTGCAGCCCAAAAAACAGCGTTCACTGTGAGAGCTGCTATTTTAGTACACAAAGGCCTTAAGAAAGTTACCCACAAAGCTGAGTTCTGCTTTCATGACGCCTATTTTGCGGTTGACAGTTTGTCAGTTTTTTTGTTTTTTTTCCCCCAAACGGCTCATTACAAATATCTGATCTAAAAATAAAACTACATTTATTTTTTCCTCCATCATCACAGAGTCGATTTATATATCACGGCATGCATTTTGCTTCTGTATAGTTCTGCTATTCCAGTTGTGAGTGTATAAATGCGTTTTGTGTACTCGCACAGGATTATGTGGAACTATCCGACATAAAGACAACCAGTTATTACATCACGTCTATGAGAACAGTAGCTGGCAAAACAGACAAAAACGTGGTTTGATGGCTGGAAGCAAACGGCTCAAAGCAGACCTCTATTCAGAATACCTACAATTTTCCATGTCGAATTTCTACTGTGCACAATATGCATGAACTATACTGGCCTACATAACACTCTCATTACTCTCCGTTCCCTGTTGTGTTTGTCGAGTGTGTTTACATGCACGCAATATCCCAGCTAATGTTTTTGATGTCCCTAAAGAAATCATTATTCAGGAGAAGCCACATACATGCATCTTCATATTCCAGGCATGACTATCCTGCTGAAATAAATAAACACAGGATGCTAAATGTTGAAGCGGTGCAGCGCTCTCAAAATCAGCAGGAAAGGGGATGAAAATCAGAATGTAACTCTCCAAAATGGATTAGGAAAAGAACCTCAGCATTTATTTAAAGAAAAAAAATAGCTCTCAACCAAATTGTTTGAGTTTCTCAGTCATAAAAAAATGCTATGAGCAAGAGTCAACAAACATTTTATTCCAAATACATACTTTATGAGTCCTTTTTCTCAATTCCATCCTTTTTTCCTGCAGAAGGACTCAAAATTTACACAGCATGTTAAGGATTTGTTTTCCTGTTCAACTGGTGTGCGAAGCTTATCAATCACACATCAGATTTGAGAATATCTGTCGTCAATCTGCACCATCTTACGGCTTGGTTTTTCATTTCCTTCAGCCGTGACTGGTTCATATGAATTTTAATGCATCGAAGTTTAAAACAAAAGTCATTTTGCTGATTATCAGTCAGCAAAATATTTAGGAGACCACTACTTTCTATCCTAGAAAAGTCAAGCTATCATTCTGATGTTTAAAAAAATACTCCAAATCCCTGAAATGTAAAACATTTTAAAGTAAACAAGTAAAAGGCAGCATATAGGACACCCTCTAACACCCTCTAATAGTAGGTGAGTGTACCACCAGAGGCATGCCGTTTCCTCTCTATCTCACCACGCCAACTGAATTTCTCAGAAAGGAAGGTGGCGTCTGAGAGGCATCAAATAAATAAAAATGTGCTAATAGTACAACCTTGCACAATAATCTCATTTCCATACAGCTTTCCTCATACTGATTTGGGTTTGAAAGCATTGCAACACGAAGCTGCCTGTCAGCGTGAAGCGTGCATCCAAGCAGTCTAACCCACATTGCATTTCCAATGACAACCAAGGTAAAGTGATCTGATGTGCCATCAGGGGCCGAACTGTCGGCTTCTCTCGGCAGCACAGTCAAAAAATTACCACGCTGGAGCACAGTTTCTGGTTTGAGGCGGTCTGTCAAACGGACGATGCTGTTCACACCAGATCATTCAACCCACTGACAGTCTACGAGCTCACACTATCACCCACATTTACCGAACAGGAGAGGAGTGATGAGGTTTTTGTGTGAGAAACTCAGAAATCCCCAAAGATGTGTAAAAAAATATATATTTCAAGCATATAGGAAATGACACTAGACTCTCTTAAGTTAATTCCACACACATGATTAAAATGTACATAAAACTACAATTTGGAGGCACCGGTGCTTCTGCCTGCTTACACGGATTTAACATTCAGCCTGGATGAGCAGAAACAAGCCGGCACAGCAATCATGAACCTGCAGGATGCATTTGATTACAAGCAAATGATGCACAGGGATGCACTGGAGCCATGTTTCCAGCTCTGTAGACACATGATATCTGCATCACTGCACATTCACTGTCTTGTATTTTGCTCTTAAAGTCGAGCCAGTTAAGATGTACACCAGTGAGAAAAGCTCACGTATGAGAAACGCTTTAAATGGCTGATAATCGATGAAATGAGTCAATCGTTACAGTGAGTAAGCGTTTAATTGCACTTTTTAAATGTGTTTCCCCCCTGGTTTATTAACACCTAATAACACAGAGAAGCACGTACAGTTATGCTAGCTTTTATATTTTTACGCTGGTGGAAGGGCTTTGATTTAAATCGTGATTTCCAATCCCGCTGCATGGCCTTAAAGTGTGATGCCGGTGCGCGTGGAGTTAAAAAATACTAATAATCCGCGCGAGTATTTATTACAGAAAAGCGGGTTTCGGGTTGTGTTCTGTCACAGGTACCGACCACAGAATGCAGTCAGTGACAAACCACTTAGTCATAACAACGACACACCCTCCACAAGCCCCCAGCAGCTTCCAGCACACCGAGAGAAGCCGTTCAAACGTGAAGCCACAACCGACAAATATCACGAAACGCAGCCTCCCCCCCTCCTCATTGCTTGCCCCGGACACGGCCGGTTCAACGCACCGGGAGGAGCAGGCCACTCGGTGCGAGCTAGCGGTTTTTGAGGGTCGCTTTCGTTCCGACCAGCGCTTCCTGCCGCTGTGGTTTCACTCACTTCTACTACAAGGCACCGCAGACACGACGGAGATAACCGACAAATTCGGCGGATTTAACGGCCTTCGGGCGGCCTCTTACCTGAACATAATTGTTTTCACAGTATTCCGCCACCCGCGACAGGTTCTGGTAGCTTTCCACCAGCGCTCTTTTGCCGGCAGGGATTTCCTCCTCTAATAGCATTTGTAGCTCTGCCATCTTACATCCCTTTGCATTTCTCTCCTGTGTGTCCCTTTGAGCGAGGCGAGGCGAGGCGAGGCGGTGATGCTGCTCAGAAAGGGGCTCCCCCGCCTGGCATTGTGGGGCCGCTGGCCTCCGATTCACAACGGCCCGTGACTAATCGCACTTACGTTACAAACGGAGGCCGCTGATTGGCTGCGAGGCCGAGGGAGAGGAGCGGCCGACCAATCAGCTGCCACTGCGATGGTGTAGTGTAAGTTAACGGTGTAAGCGTGGAATAATGCGAGATAATGCATTATTATGGCCAGCGGCGTTTTATTTATCACCACCAGAGCATGATGAATGATATTAATATTGTACATGAACAGGTGTAGGCTCAAATTAACAAGATTTTTTAATGATACGTGTAATGTCTATTCACATTTATTGGTTAATCACATACGTGCCATTTTCTTTTTACTCCCTTTTAATGCTTTCCCCCACAAACA
>NW_007577836.1:355679-363081 GCF_000690725.1 Stegastes partitus | reverse complement strand
AGCAGAAAAGTAAGATGATAAAAGCTAGTCACTGTCTGTGAAGGTGTAGCTACATCTTACTGTTACAAAACAACAGCTAACATCATCATTATCATCACAGTCGCCATATCGTTTATTACATGCCAACCTAAAAACATCTCCTAGTCATAGATAAACTCAACTCCATGGCTGTACTGACCCATCAGCATTGTATGTGGACTTACATAGACTTGTATGGAATTGTATTATTGAGGCTCATACAGTTCCATTGTATTAGGATTTATATGAGCCCCAAAAATGGCATTACCACAAAAGTAGTTGCCCTCATGAATAATTTACCAAATTATGAACCTTATTTGGCAGAAAAGTAAGATGATAACAAATGCAGTATTCCCTGTTTATGAAGAGGAGAATACATACATTCTATTATCATCACATCATCACACATCCTAGTCCTAGAAAAATGTACATTCCATAGTTTTATTGACCAATCAACATGATATAGTATCAGGGAACCGCCTCCAAATCAATGTGAGGAAGACTAAAGAGCTGGCGGTGGACTTCCACAGTCACAAACCCCCAACATCGGTGAACACCCAGGGCATGGACGTTGAGAGAGTGGACTCGTACAACTGGGTGTTCACCTGAACAATAAACTGGACTAGTCAGACCACACTAAGGCACTTTAGAAGAAGGCTCAGAGCAGCCTCTATCTGCTCAGGAGGTCTTTTGGGGTGCAGGCGGTGCTCCTGAGGTCTTTTTGTGACTCTGTGGTGGCATCAGCAATCTTCTATGGAGCAACATCTCAGCTACTGACAGGAGGAAACTTGAGCAGCTGATCAAGAAGGCCAGCTCTGTCCTGGGGAGCACTCTGGACCCAGTGCAGGTGGTGGGAGAAAGGACATTGACACTCACCCGATGCATGACACTCTGAGGACACTGGGCAGCTCCTTTAGTGACAGACTGCGTCACCCCAGGTGTGTGACGGAGCGATACCACAGGTCCTTCCTTCCTGCTGGTATCAGACTTTATAATCTGCACTGCTCTCAACAGACCACACACACACACACACACACACACATAATGACAGTTAGCCAACCGTCATGTGCAATAAACCCCAAGTGAAATTCATTCATGTAAATATTCTACCATTTGTGTTCTTAGTATCCTTGAGTTCTTCTGTTTTTCTGACTTATATTGTATATATCGTGTATATACCTCGCCTCTTTAATTTGTCGTCATGTTTGTAGTGTTCTTGCTCTTCTCACTGCAAATTTCCCCATGTGGGACTAATAAAGGATATTCTATTCTATTCTATTCTATTCTATTCTATTCTATTCTATTCCATATATCAACATTGTATATTACATTTTCCTCCACAGGATTTAACTATCAGGCGTAATCTTTACAGTCATTGCCAGTATTACCTCTTATTTTTTATTCTAGTCTTATTCTACCTTACTTTAATAAAATCATTTATGTATTGTACTTATATCATATTGTTGTTTTTTTATAATTAAGTACTGCTTTTATTCTCATGCTGGGTCTATTCTTGAACGCTATAGGATGAATCTATCAGTACATATCGTAATTGTGTGATCGCTCTGGTTAAAAGAGATTTATTAAAAAACCTGACTATTGCCTTTAGCTTTGGAGACAAAAACCTAAAGCCACGGCTGCCTACATTTCCCATGCATCCCCGCGGTTTAAATCCCCGCTCAGAGGGGCTTGTGGGACTTGAAGGCGGAAGCATTAAACTCTAACCCACCCTTCGTGTCGGCTTTACGTCATAAAAACTACATTTCCCAGACATGTGTGCTTGTTAAACGTTGACTGTTTGGCTCCTCCTTGACCGGAGTCAGATTGGCTTTCTGCTGCATATTGCAGACAGACACCGGGCTAATAAAATAATTATCGCACCGGCGAATATGAACTTTATGGTGAGTTTCTATCAAATCAGCCACAGATGGGGGACATTTCTAATGACCAATATGATCTGTTATCGCTAAAGCCGACACGTGTACTGAAATAGACTCAATTAATCTTAAAATCTCCTGGAGAGAGAAATCAGTCTGCCTCCTTAAATGAGACAAGTGGTGACCCTGTAGATGCAGCCATGATTAAAACTGTGTCCCTCCTTGAACACTGTCTGAGCTGCACTGATTTGTCCATTAACTGCTTCATGTTCCTGTTGAAGATGTGAGGAGGACTCCTTCATGTCATCCCTGTCTGGACTCAGCATGGCGCAGGAGGAGGAGGACAAACACAGCCTGGAGGCGAAATTTGCTGCCGCAGTTAAAGTGATCCGGAGTTTGCCTGAAGAAGGTGATGACTTACAGCAATCTGTTCCTGTCCATATGGAGAGAGGGAAGTGGTTTAACTTAGGTGTTCGGTTTTTGTGCCGTGCAGAGAGAAATCTGCGTTTATTGGTGTGTAAACACTGCAGGTGACTGACCTACATGTGGAGCATTTAAGAGCTGCCTCCCTTCATAAAGCTGCTGTACGGATAAGAGCTGATTAACAGAATCACTTGTTTCTCAGCTCTAATTACCGCTTCCTGTGGCTCACATCTATGGCAATGCACATTTAGAGTTTCTGTAGACATTTTTAAAAAAAAAAAATAAGATTATGATCATGCTGTGTATTTTTTTTTTCTTCATTTCTCAGGTCCTTTCCAGCCGTCTGATGACATGATGCTGATGTTCTATAGTTACTTTAAGCAGGCCACCATGGGTCCCTGCAACATCCCCAGACCCAGCGGCTTCTGGGACACCCGGGGAAAAGCTAAATGGTATGTATTTAAATCTGCAGCTACTTCTAAATGTAGAGCTCTTGGGCTGCAAGGTGGCTCAGTGGTTAGCACTGTCACCTCACAGCCACAAGATCCCCGGTTTGCATCCCAGTTGAGATCTTTCTGTGAGGAGTTTGCATGTTCTCCCCGTGCAGCGTGGGTTCTCTCCGGGTTCTCCGGCTTCCTCCCACAAGGTCCAAAAACAAGATGAGGTTAATTGGTGATTCTAAATTGTCTGTAGGTGTGAATGTGAGTGTGCTTGATTGTCTGTTTCTAAGTGTAGCCCTGTGTCAGACTGGTGACCCTTCACCCTGAGTCAGCTGTGGTAGGCGACCCTAGTGAGGATTAATAGATAATTAATAGATAACCAATGGATGGATGTGGAGCTCTTGCTGGTGGCAACATGGGACACATGCACAAAAAATATACACAGGAATCCATAAAAGTCATCCTACCAGACAGTGGTTAGGCCTCAACGTCAAAGGCTGTAGCCCAGGATCTACTTCATGTTTAGTTGTTTTGTTTTTTACAACACTAAGAATAATATAAACATATACATCTGGATCTGTTTGTCTCACATTGCAAGCCCTCAAAATATTATGACACAGCTAGTTCATCAGAATGCTATTTTACTGTTTGGAAATGAAGGATCTGTTAGCGAAAGTCAAAATATTTCAGAGAAACAGAGACGTTTCCATTTCAGTCTCGAAACAAGATACCTGACATCACTGAGTGTGTGGATGCTTCCAATACCTCCATATAAAACATGGCATCTATAACCTTTTAAGCAACCAAGTATGGAAACAGGAAGCCGTGTCACAGTGAAAACACATTTTATTGTTTCATCATAAGCTGCTGCTGTTGGATGAGTTATCATGACACTATAAACAGGATTTTCAGTATTTTTTGTCAGCTACAGAAACAGCAGATTTGCTCTGGTTATGATGAGATATTTCTTTAAAGTATTGTGTTATGGAACATTATGGGTGAGCTTTTTCACTCATCAAAATCTAATTTTCTGCTCCTGGACTATTTAAAAGTCCAGGCACCCAAATAACTATTGTATTTCCAAGGCACACCTTTCACATATAGCCATGTAAATCTCCCTGTGATGATAATGCAGAACATGGGCTGAGCACAGAAGGACCTTACGTTGCCTCAAGCACAGTATCTCACCATTTATATTCATTTTACTATGAAATAATCAGATGTATAGATGGTCTAAGCCCCGAATCATGGCCACTGTTCCACAGTGGTGCCCAATCCACAATGTATTTTAAAAAAAAACAAATCTTTTGTGAACAGTCCTGCAGTAGCACACAATCCAGTTTGGTGACATTTCTGCATCACCTCATAACTGCACAGCTTCAGTCATTCACTCTTCACTTCCTCCACCAGTGTTTGTTTTGAACTCGGGCTTTGTGTTGCCAGGGACGCGTGGAGCTCTCTGGGAAATATGACTAAAGAGGAAGCCATGAAGAATTATGTTGAAGACATCCAGCTGGTGAGTTCTTTCAGGAAACACTGAAGCTGAACAGAAGCTGCGTTCAGAATAATAACGAGTTTCTATTTTACTCTTAATATTCATGTTTTGATGCGGTAAGAAACACTGTACTTGTGACCCACAAACCGCCACATTCCCATGAGCCTCAGCTGTAGTTTGTTTTTATTGCTAATTAGGGGATGCTAGCATGCTAACAAGCTAAACTAAGACAGCTTGGTACATTATCCCTATAGTTATACAATATTAATAAACCCAATATTCAACTCTTCTTAACAGTGTTACAAAGTGCTATAAAAAAAACCAAAAACAAATATGGTAAATAAAATGACAAGCCTTGTCGCTGTGAGCATGTTAGCCTGTTGATGTTAGCATTTAGCGGTCAGCCTCACATAGCTGCAAAGCGTTAGACTTCTCTTGTTAATAGAAAATTGTTCACTTTATTGTAGACATTTGATTTTTTTTAAACAATGATAGGCCCTAGAAATTGTGTAAAATTACTTTTACAAATCTTTTTTCCCCACACATAACACCTAATGGACATTTAGGCCCTCTTGTTAGCAGCTAGTGTTAGCATTAGCTTAGCTGCCTTTGCAATATAACTTTTTTTGTTGGCTTATTGAGATGTTACCATCACTACTTTTTAAAATTAATCAGGTTAATTTGTATTAAATGTAATGTTGCACAGTCTTCACTGTATTATTTAAATTAGTCAGGCAGATTTTATTATTTAGGAACAATATTGTATGATCTTAACCCTTTAAAATTGTTGTTTGCAATGTCAATCTTCTTTCCTTCTGGAAAACAATTTGCCTTAACAGCTGTTTTGCTAAATAGTGGTGACTGGATTTGACTTTTATACGTAGATAAGTTCTATTATGGCCGTTTCAAGGTATTTGTATGCACATAATTATCACGTGTATGTTGTTTCTGGGTTGGATTATTTATGATATTATCCTGTGTGTGTTTTTTCAGATTTTGGAGACCATGCCCGTCTCAGAGGAAGTGTCCGACCTGGTACAGAGGCTTGGCAACTTCTACACAGAGGTAGAAGAAGAAGGCGAGGAGGCTGAAGAAAATGAAGTGGACAAGAGACCCTTCATCAGGCCTTTTGCCAAACACGCAGGTAAATGCACGTGGTTAGGGACGCCACATTACTGTAGCTCCACACTCGAAGGCACATCAAAGGAAACCGGAATACAGGGCACTGCTGCTCAAGTGGGATCAAGTACATTCTCTATTCGTCACACAGATTCCTTTTCTTTTCTTTTTTTCCAAACCCTGTCTCACATGTCTCTTTATCACTAGATGAGCTGGTTGAACCGTTTCAGAGACCAACAATGGAAGGCAAGTCTTTGGTGTTTGTAGTAGCTGTAGCGCTGATAGATTGGTAGCACGGCGGCTTAATTAAGTTGCTTTCATTGCTGTTTCATTTGACTGACAAGAATGATAAGTGTACAATGCCACTGACTTGTAGGAAATTAGGTTAGACTTTGTTGTGCAGTCCGTCATGTGCAGTGTGTGCTGTAGTTAATCGTGTTGGTTTGTTGGTCTGTGCTGTTACGGGGTGTAGAATCGATGCAACAAAAAGCTACGTCAAGTGTGCTTTGCTTCGTGTAGATTTCCACTGTCTAACATGTGCAGTTCCTGAGATAATCCTGAGTGTTTCCCTCACTGTTCAGGCTATGGGGATCTGTGGGATGATATACAAAACCTCGAGGAGAAAGACAGCAGTGTTCATGGCTTTAGTGTCAGTAGCGAGGAGGCAGAGAGGAGCAGAGACCATAGTGAAATCGAGGTAAAGGAGGAATATAGTGATTGGAGGAGAAGTGAGGAAGAGGAGAATGGAGATGAAGAAGACAATACAGACGATGACGACAAGGAGGAGGAAAGAGGTACCGTGTAGCTTAGCCGTGTTGTGCTGTGACATTTGCTGTGTTGTTGTAGAGGAGACTACCAACTGTAACTTCCTTTTTGTTTTACATCAGAGGACTTAGCTGGAAACATTGTCGATTAAAGTGTCGCCAGAGCAGCGTGGTGTTGCACCATGTGCTTATGTAAGATGGCACTATTACTGTATGCACTTCCTCTTACTTCTGCACACTCTTTGTAAGGAGTTTAAAAGGGAAGGAGAGCAGCTATTTGTGGTCTTAACCTTCCTATAAACTCATATTTTCAAGTAGTGGACAAATGACTGAAGACCAGGCAGCTTACATTTGTTTTGCTTCTATGCAGGACACACACAGCTTCTATTTAAAGTGACTAAATGTGATATGTCTTCTGTCAACTCGTTCAAAAGCTCCTAACTCAAAAATGAGAATAGAGATAAAGCCGAAGTAATTTGCACATCCAGGCTGCGATATGGATAGACAAAGGGCACAGAAGAAAAGAACTTGCTCGTCTCATAATGCTTTTTTTTTTCCTGCTCTCTTGCCGTGTCTCTCTTTTGTATCATCCCAGATTGGAGTCCTGACCCGAGGCTATTAATGGTGGAGGACAAGAGATGGAGGTCTGACACTAAGGGCTCCTGCAGCAGCGTGGAGCCCAGCGTGTCCTCCTTCACCAACGGGACTCACAGCTCCCTCAACAGCGAGGTGGAGGAGGAGGAACTGGCCTGTTCCGTAGAGGCCAGTGTGCAGTACAACCCATACATGCAGTTTAATGGGCACTTGAGAGGTAAGATTATACATGATTGCACAAAGTATGTATATGGTGGTGAGCTGTGTATGTAACAGCAGAATCATCTTTGAGGGCTTTGTTATGTAAGAATTATGTGAAACATCCATTATACCTATGGGGAAATTAGATTTTTTTGCATGAAAAGTGCACACATGGTTAAATGAGGGGGGAAAAGTGCAACAAGAATGTAAATAAGCAGTAAATAGAGGGTGACTGTTAATGTCCAATCTAGTGCTGTATAGTCCTTAAGATGATGCATATGTGTACTTCTTAACAATGTGGGCTGTAGACACAACTGATGGTGGGTTTTATTGCTGATGTGTTGCGTTTTGAACCTTTCAGATCATATTAATACCGTTCCCGAGAAGAACCATCGATCCACAGACTCTGATAATGAGGAATTCTGCGACTCAATGGAGCATCTCGCCATGGAAGAGGTGTGTTCCTCCTCC
>NW_007577836.1:350776-355353 GCF_000690725.1 Stegastes partitus | reverse complement strand
AAGTGTTAAACTTGCGTACATAATAAACATAAAACATCATTATATCGGCAGTTATCATTCATTTACAGCAGCGGTCCCCAACCACCGGGCCGCGGACTGGTACCGGGCCGCGGGTCATTTGATATCGGACTGCATAGAAAGCATAAAAACATTTTATTGGTTTATTTTTATTTGCAGCAGAATCTGCAGGGTGTTTTATTTTGGGAAATGAATAGCTCGTCTTCCTGTCACTTCCGTCTGTGCTTGTTTCCCGCACATGACTGTCAGTTTTCATGCCTGATTGTTAAATGAAGCCGTCAATCTGACCACTGCTGAAATAAATAAAAAAATAAACGTCTCTGGGGAGCTTCTTTGGAAAGTGGGAGAGACTCGCTGCTGAGACAGAAGAAAAAGTAAACACATACTGAGCAATAAGAAGTAATTTTATTCATTTATGAAACTTTTTGATAGAAAAAACGTTTATGTGCAATGACCGGTCCGTGGAAAATTAAAACCGGTCTGTGGTGCAAAAAAGGTTGGGGACCGCTGATTTAAAGTGTTCTGGCCTGTTAGTGTCCAGTCAAACTGATGTTGACTCTCCTTTTCCTGTGAAGCGGCTGTCTACATCCAGAGGCCACTCGCCTGGATCGGGAGCTGCCTCAGTGAGGCAAAAGGATCTTTGGTTTGAGAGCAACACTTCCTTGAAAGTGGCAGAGGATCAGGTGTTCATCGGCGATTCCTACCTGAATGAAGGGATTCTTCTAAGCAGACACAGCAGCTCCTTGTCAAGAAGAGGGAGAGGTGAGTGATAGTGTTTGGTTTATACCTTCCTTAGCATTTAAACACCTGGTGTACAAAGAGCAAAAGTGTCCACAAAGGTTGCACGTTGTAGCGTTAATCTACCACATTCTGACTCTTGTTCCAGTTTCTCAATCACCGAGAGCCCCCAGCAGCTCTCAGCAGTGTGTGAGTATAGATGCTGCCTGCTGCTGTGTGTCGCAGAGCAGACGTCCTGTCAGCTCCACCAGGGGAAGCATCAATGACCAAATAGCTGCGGCTCTGCTGAGGCTGCAGCACGACATGGATGATGTGCTGCACCGGCTGCACACCCTGGAGGTGCTGACCAGGTCACAGGTAAAGGAGCAGGGCTGGTGCTGTAGTGATTAGGGACATATTTATTTCTCCATGTTGTTGAATATGCAATGTCCATGTGTATTGAAAAGCACCTTTGTTGATGGCAATTTATTAGATATTTACTAATCAACGTGTATATGTTGTTATTTCATTGCTATAGTCGAGATCATCTTCACCAAAGCAGGAGGATCTTGTACCGGTCGCACGAAAGGTCACCATCAAACATTTTTTCATAGTTTATCAGCTTTACTTGTGGATTTTAAATTGTTTCAGTCTTGCTTATTTTTTGAAGTTCAGTTTAATGACAAACGAGCGTGTTGTTGGTAGAGAAAGTCTCTTTATCCCAGTTGTTTGCTCTCATAGTTCCTGAGACCCTCTTGGTGGCCTTTTGACTCCTCTCCGCTCACAGTGGTGCTGACTGCACTCTGGCCTCTGATGGCTCATTGGCTCGTCCAGCTTTACTTACAACGGAAGAGAAGGTTAGCGAAATTAACACGATAGGAATTCCAGCTTTGTTGTCGCTGCTTATTGTTTTTGTTTTAGAACCATAATTCAAACTACCAAACTTCTGATTCTGCTTTTCTCCTCACAGGAAAATCCCATGAGTAGTCTGATGACCACCATCATCAGTCAAACATCGTGAACTCTGGATGAAATCGACGCACTTTTGCTGCCAAGGGGCTTTCTGAAGCCACCGCCGTGGATGGAGGGCGACGAGGGATCAGTAGAAATGGAAAAGCTTCATTAGATAAACGCTCAGAAAGGTGTTTGAAAAGGGGCTCGGCAATACAGTGTAGCATTTTTACTCAAAGGAGATTTTTGTAGGTGTTAAAAAAGGGACGACTTATGCATTATAAATGCTGGCACAGTTTCTTTGTTACCGTTAGCATGACGTGATGATCTTATGTATGACTCACAGATCACCAGGAACTCAATATACACATAGCTCACGTAATTAAAATAAATTCACAGTTCATCATCACACATTAGCTGTGGAGTGATAAGAGTATCCATATTGTCATTTTATTTATTCCACATTTCATTATTTAATAAGGCTACTTTTAGTATTTATTTTTTTTGGTCAAATACATTTTTTTCCTGATAACTAAGGATATCTGTGTTTTATATGTGTTATCTAACATATTTAAATATTCCAGAGGCATTTCTTTTGAGGCCAAATAGACGTTTAAGGTGCAAAATATGGTTATTTGTGTGTTAAGGTGTGTATTTACTTAGTAGCTTCAGTGCAATGGTAAAGAAAGATTGCACTCTTGCATAAAAAAGTGAGGTACAGACAATCCATATACTCATATAACTATATATATATAATCATTCTTGTTTCGTGTCAGCTCTAAAGTGAAAATGAAGACGAACAAATGTAAAACATCAGTATATGAAACTATTTTAAAAATGCAATAAAGGAATTCTTGGAAAAAACTTTTTTAAAATGTTCATACTCAATGTGAAAGGCTTTTGACAAAGGTTGAGTGTTTTTGAGAATTACTTTTTATTGCTACTCGTGGGCAATGTCAAAAACAGTGCTGCAATGAACATTTGTTTTATTTATTTATTTTTAATTAAGAATTTGTTTGGTCTCTAAATATATATATATAAAAAAAGACTTAAAAAATGTTGATCAGCATTTCTCAAAGCCCGTGACGAAATAAAAAATTCTTGTGCCAGATATTGCTCAGAAAACAACAAATAACATAAGAAACGCAACTCCTTAAAAGTACAAACGCAAACAGATATAGGCACGATATATTACTGAAATAAAATGTGAAGCTAAACTGATGCTAGAATAGAACAGTTCAAAGTAATGCGAGCAAAAACCGAGGCATTAAGTAATATCACATATGACAATGAAATATTGCGCATCACATTGGCAATGTTGTAAATGAAAGTGGCACAAGTGATAAAAATATTTCATATAAAAAATGATATTGAATTGATATGATCAAATGTCTTGCTTTGTCCACAACCAAGAAACCAGGAAATATTTAAGAGGCTAGAATCAGAAACAAAATTGACCAGTTATTCTTTAAAAACACCAGTCAAACCGATTAATTTTTGTCAAAACAGCTATAATTTATTATTTAATAGTGGATAACTAGATGATCATTGCCAATTTAGTGAGAAATTACCAAAAAGAGGCTTTGAAACATAAATGTGCCGAGACAATATCGTATTATCACATTTCAAGGCTACTTTATTAGCAAATAAATGTTGTTAGGCTTTTATTACAGGACCAAACTAAACCGGAACCGATTTTCGCCATGGATACCAAACTCGCCACAACACCCCGGAGGTCACATCCGGGTTACTCTCGGCTGTGACAGCTGCGCTGAAGTTCGCAGTCGGACTTGCTATGTCTGCTACAGAAAGACAAGGAGAAACAGACCTTTAACTCTCAGGGACAGTGACACAACTCGCTCAGCTGATCGGCGACGTCCCACCGGTGACAGTTAAACATGTTTTCCCTGTCAATGTCGGTGCAGCCACAGGTAAGAACGCAGGAAATGTTAGGCCGAGCTAGCATTAGCATTGTTGATGTTTTGGCCCGTTCACTTGAGCTAGGTAGCTAGCAAGCAAGCTAGGCTAGCTGGTGTTCTTATGGGTCACACTGCTGTCATTAGTTTCAGTTTGGAGATTTGAGATTACGGTTACGTTAGTGGACATTTTGTCAATGCAGTTATCTTGCTCTTTAAATGTAATTAAAGTAAAATAAGAAGTAAAGGCCGCAGAGAGAAGTTTCGGTTAGCTAGCTTAAACAACTGTCCTGCGCGTCCAGTGTGTCCTTAGTTGTGTGTGCTCAATATGAAAGTGCGTGAATGAGCGACAGGTGCTTAATCACGTGACAACACCTGCACGTTTTTGTTTAGAACTAATTAGATACACTGTAAGGTTGACTTTGATTATGTAACACAGCTGATGCACCTTTGGATTTACAAGCGGCGTTTGATAATCACAGATCTGTTACGTTCATGTCATTCACTCGCTGTCTGATTACCTGTGATTGCAGGTGACTGTACCTCTTAGTCACCTCATCAACGTCCTCCAGTCTCTGAAGAGCTCAGTGGGAAGCAGCAGCAGTGCCACCTGCAAATCAAGAAAACAAAAGGAGCATGCCTCAGACTCAGAACCACACTGTACAGAGGTACTCACTAGAACACAGAGCTGCATGATCCTGGAAGAAGTCCCATACTGTGATGTGTGTAGACTGTTTAGTGAATGTTGCATGGACATAACTTGCAAGTTGAAGTCTCGGGCCAAAGCACTGCATTCTGAGACCTACTAAAAAGCAAGTTCAACATACTCAGAGTGTATTTTCGTTATCTGACTTCAATAAACCTAGCAGCCGCAGTCAGGCGGAGAGGTCACACCATGCTGGTTATGACCACCCAGGGTTTCTGCACCTAGCTGCGTTCACATGAAAGGGGCGGCGTTGGCAACAAATGACCAAC
>NW_007577836.1:328894-350560 GCF_000690725.1 Stegastes partitus | reverse complement strand
ATGAAAGGGGCGGCGTTGGCAACAAATGACCAACAGACAGGTCTAACGCTGCATATTCCTTTTAGACTATAATACAGGTTGTAAGCAACAGAGCTGCTGCAGCCGGAGTCAGGAAAGAAAACTGGCAAGAAGCTGCAGACTGTCTGATTGTGTGGTTAATCGGTGTATTAATATCTTTGCTTCACTGTGCTTAAGTTGCCTAGATGTACAGTAGGTTCCTTGCTAAAGATTTATTTTAATTATCATCATGCATCACAAGATTCTATAATAAAGGACAGATGTGGTCCCTTTGTGCTACTCACAAAAAGACAACATATGCAAAGATTAAATAAGCAATGAACAAAACTGTTTTCATGGAGACGTACAGGATGTAATCGCACATTCTCATGCAGGTTTTTGCTTTGGATCGCTTCTAAATCTGGCTTTTGCCGTCGTTATACGGAGCTTTGTGGAGTCGATTTAAATTGTCAGACAAGTTGCTTTGAAAAAGGAAGACGCTGCTGACAGTGTTTTTTAAGTCAACATCCTTTCCTTCCTTTCTGTAGCTGAAATATTTCCATACTTCTGATATTTCTTTTTGCAACATTTTTTTTCCTTCTCTGTACTTCTTTTATGGACTCACACACACCTCATGTGCAGAACTGTACGGGTAATGTGTGTGTCTGTGTGTGCAGTCTCTGTGGAACCTGCGGGAGCTTGGTTTATCAGACCTGGGAACTCGGCAGCTGGATGAGCTGGTGAACTGTGTGTTGCCCCGCTTGAGCCCACAGGAGATGCCACTTCCACTCGGTGATCAGACAGCCTGGAGGAGCTCACATCTCTCCACACACTCCTTTTTCCACAATAAGCATGGTGAGGATGTGCATCTAGCTTATGAAAAGGCCTCTCATACTCTACCTTATAGCCCCTAAACAGCTGTGTCTGCCACTGGTGCTCATCTTATTACATTAGCACCTTCTTGTTTATCACTCAACACAGGTTCATGACTTCTTCTGACGTTGCCAGACTTTTATTAAATACACGCTACTAGAAGACTGTCTTAACAACCAGCAAGTCCCTGAAGGTATCTCATAATTGAAAAGGACGGTTGTACCTCGTTCTCTTTCCCCAGGCTTCTCATCGGGTCCCATGCCAGTTTTTTCAAGGCAGCACCCTTCCGCTCTTCAGTCTGTCTGCACAGAGCTACAATATTGGCCAGGTAACTGTGGATTAGCAGCATTTGCAAGTAGTTTAATCTGTAGTCCAGTAGTCTAATCTAGTACAGTGCAGACAAACATTATGAACTGCGACTACTCTCTCTTTGTTCATGTGGATTGTAAGGAAACATGGTTCATTGCTGATCTGCTTAATCTTTTCCAGTGCTGGTTCAGAGCAGAGGCTTTAAAACTTTGAGGAGCAAAACCAGACGACTGCAGCCACCCTTCGAACGACCCGTGGAATCTGAAGGCTTCACACCATCTTTTATGAAGGTGCATAGTTGACTGTGTTCACAAGCTCAGCGGGCTTCACCAAACCTGTATTTTATTGGTGTGAACAGCGTGCTTATTACTGTCGAGCCTCAACATGCATAAAGTAGAAAGCTTGTTAAAGGTACATTTTCAAAACACAAGTTCAATCATTAAAAATAAAAAAATCAGCTCCTGAGGAGGAATGACGCCACATCAATGTGATTATTTATTTCTGCTGTGATGTCAGTTGTTTGTTTTTTTTTAAATAAGAGAGAGATGGACTTGGCTTCCATTAGATGTTTTGGATACAAAAATAAGGAACATTTCGTGTGTAGACTTTTCATTTTGTGGCTGAATTCAGTCGTGTGGTTTTTAAAAATGATCTATATAAATCTAGTAAGTGGTAGAAGCTGGACTTTACTTCCAGTTGATCTCAAACTTTAAGCTCTGCAAAGTGTCTCCAGTGCGATCGCCTTGAGAATAATGGTGAAGGCGTGTTCTTGCTTTGTGAGCACTGCTGACCTGTGTTTTATTTTGTTCTGCAGGGCTTTCTTATACGCGACAAAGGGGTAGAAGTTGAAAGTCTCGACAGCCTCTTGAAGAGCAAAAACATACCCGACGGACAGCACGACGCTTTCAAGCGGGGCTTCGCTGAGGGCTTCTTGAAAGCTCAAGCCCTGACACAGCGCACTCAAGGCAAATTTGAACACAAACACATTAAGTTATTCCATTACTACACGTTAGACGGTGCTGATGGTTAATTGTCCTGTTCTGGCTGTTCAGACTCTCTGAGGAGGACTCGTCTAATCCTGTTGGTGATGCTTGTTTTGGGGCTCTATGGCATCTCCAAAACCCCCTTCATATCGGGTAAAGGCTCCTTTTCCTTCCTTGTTTTCTAATATAGTGTTATTATATAAAGCCGCCTTGAAAATACTAATATTTTAACATGTATATAAATATTAGTGTTAACAATGCACCGTAGAGTTTGTGGGCTAACTCAGTGTGCTATAACTGAACCATTTGCTATTCTGTGAGGCATCGACAGTGAATTGTAACTTGCAGTGCTGGAACACTAATAGAACACTAATATGTGCCATCAGACGTGGTTAATGAGTAACTCGGTAACAGGCAGTGTTTGTGTGTGAGTTGATTAACCGTGCTTTGCTCGAACTTTAATCTAACCATTTTGGACAGTGCGGTTCCGAACCACATCAGGCCTGGACTCAGCCGTGGACCCTGTGCAGATGAAAAACGTGACATTCGAGCATGTCAAAGGGGTGGAAGAAGCTAAGAACGAGCTGCAGGAGGTGGTGGAGTTCCTGAAAAACCCGCAGAAGTTCACGGCCTTGGGAGGAAAGCTGCCAAAAGGTGGGCGAACATGAGCAGTGCCACAGCTTCATTCAGAGCTCTGTTTTGGTATCACTCGTCTGTATTTCTTATCTCCTTTTCTCTCTTTGCTTCAGGTGTTCTACTTGTTGGTCCTCCGGGGACTGGAAAGACTCTGCTGGCCAGAGCCGTGGCAGGAGAGGCAGACGTACCGTTTTACTACGCGTCTGGGTCGGAGTTTGATGAGATGTTCGTTGGAGTTGGAGCCAGTCGCATCAGGAACCTTTTCAGTGAGTTTTATTTTACATTTAACATCCGGATGGACCTTTTCCTTTTCTTTTGTCTTCTTAAGAAGCCAGCTGTGTTTATAAAGTTGAAACCATCCATCCATCCATCCATCCATCCATCCATCCATCCATCCATCCATCCATCCATCGTCTTCCTCTTTATCCGGAGTTGGGTCGCGGAGGCAGCAGACTTAGCAGAGCCGCCCAGACTTCCCGATCCGCACACACCTCCTCCAGCTCTTCTAGGGGTACCCCTAGGCGTTCCCAGGCCAGTTGAGAGACATAATCTCTCCAACGTGTCCTGGGTCTTCCCCTGAGGCCTCCTCCCGGTGGGACGCGCCCGGAACACCTCCCCGTGAGGCGTCCAGGAGGCATCCGAAACAGATGCCCGAGCCACCTCAGCTGGCTCCTTTCGATGTGAAGGAGCAGTGGCTCTCCTCCAAGCTCCTCCTGCGTGACTGAGCTCCTCACCCTATCTGTAAGGGAGCGCCCGGCCACCCTGTGGAGGAAACTCATTTCGGCCGCTTGTATCCGCAATCTTGTTCTTTTGGTCATTATCCAGATCTCTTGAGCATAGGTGAGAGTAGGAACGTACATTGACCAGTAAATTGAGAGCTTTGCCCCCTTGCTCAGCTGTCTCTTCACCACGATGGTCCGGTACAGCGACAGACGCTGCACCGATCCGTCTATCAATCTCACGCTCCATCCGCCCCTCACTCGTGAACAAGACCCCGTGAAAATTGAAACCATAACATTATAATATGTGTCATTTTGTTGAATACTGTGTGTTTATTTCTGTGTTTGTGCCGCTCCTTTTCCAAGGGGAGGCTAAAGGCAACGCTCCCTGTGTGATCTTCATTGATGAACTGGACAGTGTTGGTGGCAAAAGGATAGAGTCTCCCATGCACCCTTACTCCAGACAGACTATCAACCAGCTGCTTGCTGAGATGGACGGGTAAGCTCTAATACTATGAGTCACATTTTCACATGCTGGGCGTGCATGTAGCTGATTTTCATTCCCAAAAAGCTTCATTCAGTCTGTTATCACAAACAAAATGTCGGGTGGGGAGACAGAACCTGTGGTTGTGATGATACAGAATCAGGAAACGTCTTTCATATATTGATAGAACTGGAACAAATAAAGACAGGATTTCAAAAATTTAACTCATCTATTTCATTTCCTGCACTCGATTATAAAAATGCAAAATTGTGCCTCATTTCTCATTAAACACAGACGCATCCATACGATATAATTCTGGTCAACACAGAAATGAATAAATTGCTTTTTCACAGCTCATATTTTGAACAAACACACACACCAAGACTCTGACCTGCTTGGATGTTATTATTTCACAGGTTCAAACCAAACGAAGGCGTGATCATCATCGGAGCAACCAACTTCCCAGAGGCTCTAGATAAGTACGCTGGACCTCGTTGTTACTTCCTATTGCCAGTGAAAATGTCAGAGTTCACAGTGCACATTTAGAAATGTCAAGGTTTGCGATCTTCAGTCGCAGCTGTTGCGGTCAGTACAGACAATGGAGTACAGCTGTAGTCCAGTTTGTGCCGCTTACAGTGTGTCAGTGTTTTTTTTTCTGACTAACTGATCTCTCCTCGTAGCGCCCTGATCCGCCCAGGACGCTTTGACATGCAGGTGACGGTACCCAAGCCAGATGTGAAAGGACGCACCGAGATTCTCAACTGGTACCTGAAGAAGATCAAAGTGGATCCAGGTGTGAGAACAGCATCCTCTTATCAGGAATCATTGTTTTTTTTTCCATTCAAATGCATGATTATGGTATACAGTATATAGTATTAACCGTATAATACACACCTCAGTATACCCTTGCAGAGCACATTCTGAATATTTAGCCGATTATTTAGAGTTTCCACTGCTTGCTTTGCTGAAACAGTAGCTAGCAGCTCAGTCCAGAGATCTGATGTTGATGTTTTATGTTGTGTCTGCAGCCATCGAGGCCAATATCATCGCCCGGGGCACAGTGGGCTTCTCTGGCGCTGACCTGGAAAATCTGGTCAACCAAGCAGCTCTTAAGGCAGCAGTTGATGGCAAAGACATGGTCACGATGAAGGAGCTAGAGTTTGCTAAAGACAAAATCCTCATGGGTGAGTAGAGCTGTGCTTAAGAAAACGACTGTAAAGATACGTATGCTTCATCCTTAACTGTTAGGATGTTTTTAGTTGTCAGTACTTTCTGTTGTATTTATTATATTTGTCCCTCTTGTCTTTTTCTTTAAGGCCCTGAGAGACGGAGCGCAGAGATAGACAAGAAGAACAAGCTCATCACAGCATACCACGAGTCTGGTCATGCCATCGTAGCGTACTACACCAAAGATGCCATGCCCATCAACAAGGCCACCATCATGCCCAGAGGCCCCAGTCTGGGACACGTAAGGAAACCTTTTCCTCTGCATAAATGACAGTAACATCAAGTCTGTACATCCTCTAATGTTTTTTTTTTTTGTCTTCACCACTTCCTCCCAGGTGTCTATGCTCCCAGAGAACGATCGGTGGAGTGAAACTCGCTCTCAGCTTCTGGCCCAGATGGACGTCAGCATGGGCGGCCGGGTAGCAGAGGAGATTATATTCGGCCACGAGTACATCACAACTGGTACGAAAGAGTCCCTGAAAGGCCAGCGAGTGAACACAGGAGGCAGAATGTAGAAAAAAAACATCTGCTTACATGAGGACAAATGCAGCACAAGCTGGAATTTAAGAGGATGTTTTTCTTCTTCTCCAGGAGCATCGAGTGACTTTGATAGCGCCACCAAGATTGCAAAGCTGATGGTGACCAGATTTGGAATGTGTGAAAAGGTAAGCTGGTGTAAAAATGAAAGATGGAAGCTGCCGTGTTCAAATTTCTGCATTTATTTGTGTGTCAACTTCCCTCCGTGTCTCTCAGCTGGGTGTGATGACCTACACCGACATGACGGCGCAAAGTCCAGAGACGCAAGCTGCTGTGGAGCACGAAGTCCGAGTGTTACTGAAGGTCTGTGATCCATCATAGACATAAAGCCCAAACTAGCTCGGCTCTTGAAATCACATCTTGACAATCCTTTCTCCTGCCGTCTGTAGGAGTCGTACGAGCGCGCCAAAGCCCTGCTGAAGTCTCACGCCAAGGAGCACAAGAACCTGGCAGACGCTCTGCTCATGTACGAGACGCTGGACGCCAAAGAGATTCAGCTGGTCCTCGAGGGCAAAACGCTGGAGACCAGATGAAACCGGCAGGAGCGGGAACAATTGGAGGCACCGACGGGGAGGGAGGGGCTTAGTTTTTAGGAGGTGATGGAAGGAGGGATGGACTCACAACGTCTCCTGACAAACGCTCATGTAGAAGAGTGTCACATCCTCATGGAATCCCACCGTTATTCTCAGATAAGTAGTGCTGTTATGTCAAACATCTTTCCCATGTTGAGAACTAAGCAGGTGTTCGTCACGCAGGTTTATCGTATGTGGTGAAGGGTTCAATGCCTAATGTTAAGGATCTCGCTCAGGTCACTTTATTAGTCACTTTATTAGAGGAAGTAAACACGTGAATGTGAATATGTACCTCAGATACAAGAACAGCGTCTGGACAGGATTCTGATGTTAAGGTTGAGTTGGAAGATGTTTCTGCTTTAGCCGGGTCAGCTCAGATTCTCATCCTGTTCGTGGGAAATGTGCTGACGTGGACCGTTTAACCCAAAGAACTACTTTGTAGTCATGGCGACCCGAATTTAGCTGAAACTCAGTTGTCTTCCAGCGTTTGTGTTCATATCTGGTAAATGTCACGCGAATATTCCCGTTCTGTTGTAGTCGAGTTAGCACAAAGAGCCGTCACGCCTCTCCACCCGACACGTATACGTCCTCTCCTCCTGCTGTACCCGTCTCCCTGTTGCTTCTTTTTAAAGGTGGCCTTTTGGGGAATGTACCATAAGCATAAACTTTTCCTTTGAAGTAGGAAGTGTATAAACGACTCAGCACTTTGGGTGAGTGTACAAATTGAAAATATCCTCTTTGTGTAATTTATTTCCTTGATGCTACCTGTACAGATGGAACAAAAGCTGCTGCTCAAGCCTCCAAAAGCATGTGACGAATATAAGCTGTGTTTTATGTAGTGATCAGTGAACATTGGACGCTTCATCATTTTAAAGCTGTCAGGGTGGCCTAAGTTATTTAAACAGTTTGGCTTCTAAAAAAAAAAAGCCTCCCGGCGGCGTATGAGTTGTTCTTGTATTTGCAACTGAATTAAATAAAGACTCTTAGATTATTCAGACAAATCAAAAGGCCACTTCTGTCCCCGTTGTCATGACATTTCTTTTTTTTCTTTTTTTTTTTTTTTTTAAACTAAATTTGCACAACACCATGGATGCTAGTTAATAGTAGCACTTTCTCCAGTTATGAAAGAAAATGAAGAAAGTTAATTCAATTTAATTGTAAAGCGACATCCTTGGTTCTAAGCAGGACATCTCTTCCATACCGATTGTGTGTAAAAAAATTTCTACATCTGTTGAAATGGTGAATGTCTGTTTCCAAGTAAATAGCAGCAACCGTGTATGTAATCCATATTTAGAGGAACACCAGCATGTTGTACTTCATAGTGTACTCATTTTCAGTTTTTATTTTGCTTCGGTTTGACTCAACATATTCCGTTTGTTGGCCTTTTACCCACGTGTAGCTGTGTACATATGGTGGAGATGTCATGGGAACCTTGTATATAGATGTATAGTGATGCTTTTACGCTGTGTACACACTGAATGGCTCTCTGCTGTAGATCTCTCCACAGTGTGATGGCAATGGTTTCATTCTTATTTGTGCAGCCGAAATAAAGACAAAGAACCCCACATGAAAACTTAGGGTGTGTTTGTTATTTTCAAAAATTTCCCAAACTGCGTGACATCACATACACCTCTGTTACACATTAGACAAATGACGTGAGATCTAACAAACAGCAGATATTTAATGCATACACTAAACATCCATCCATCCATCCATTCATTTTATTCCGCTTATCCGGGGTTGGGTCATTCCAGACTTCCCTCCCCACGGCGACACTTTCCAGCTCCTCCTGGGGGATCCTGAGGTGTTTCCAGGCCAGCCGAGAGATATAATCCATCCAGCGGGTTCTGGGTCTGCCCCGGGATCTCCTCCCAGGTGGACGTGTTCGGAAAACCTCCAGAGGAAGCCTCCCCGGAGGTATCCAAATCAGATGTCCATACCACTAAACTACACTAAAGATTTTCATAAATCAGTATGCTCTTGATGTTTTTCAAAACTTTAATAAAAGAAAAAACATTAGGATTTCTTTATCTCCTGTGCTAGCGCTGTCAACGTTAGGCTTCTTAACAGGATGTGAATTTTTGACTTGGAAAGAGACAAAACAAAATATTCTCAAAATAAAAACAGTTAGGAAAACTAATAATCAACATGTCTGTCAAGCACTTACTATAATGGAGTCCCATTTGTGACTTTGGTGTCTGTACATGACTGCACAACAGAATCAGGTTATCATGATTATCAGAGCAAAAAAAAAAATCACAATACTGATATATCTATTTTTAAAAATGTGGGAAAAAAGTCAAATTTATCTTCAATAATGTTTATTGTGTATTTCATCCCTTTTTGAGAGAGTATGGATGTTTTTCCTCTGTTGAAAGCGTTAAGCAGACAGCTCCTGGTGCTGGATTATTCATGATGCTGTCATATGTGTACTATAAACATATCAATATTTAATTTTCAGAATAGCACAGGCATTGTTTTGCAACATCTGCACATTAATTAGTGAGTGCTGTGCAGTGTTGCAAGATTGACCAGCTTATTCTTTAAGTGTATGGGCTGTTGTTTGTGTTACTTCTTGCTCTAGAGGTTTTTAAAATGTGAAGGAGGCAAAGAGGTGACATTAAAAAGCATAACACACAACTTTCGCAATTTGTGTCCAAATTCTGACTTCTAACCCAAAAAAATCTCATTATACGGACACGTCATCAATTGTTTTAGATCCATTAACGGCACCTTCCAGAGACCCCGAACACCGTCAGAAACACTGGAATAAACACCAAACCGTGCAGCAGCCCAAAAACAATCACAAGAAACACAATCTTGAAGAACGTCCTAAAGATGTAACTCCCGGACGCAGACAGCACCACCACTCCTACAACAGTAGACAGAGCTCCTTGCAGTATCGGATACCCCAGATGGGCCAAAGCATCCATAGCTTTCTCATTGGCGTCGCTCTTAGTGCTGGAGACGAAAGAGTAAGAAATGTGCGCTGAGAAGTCTACGGAGAAGCCAATGCACATGACCAGGTTGATCATGGAAATGGAGTCCAGATTTACACCCCACAGCGACATGAATCCTGCAACACCGGTGATGACTGAGCAAATTGCAAAAGCTACGGATATGGAACAAAGAGGATTGGGTATCAGGATGAGTGAGACGACAAGCATCACAACCACGGCGACGAGGATGGTTTGAACGGCGCTATCTGTGATCACGGTGTACTGGTCGTAGTAGATGAAAGCAGGGTGGAACACCAGAAGCTCCACTGGACATTCCTCCGCTGTTTTCCTGAGCCCAGTCATCATGTCCTTCATCGTAGCTTTGTTTAGCGTCTGGACAAAAAAGCGAGAAGCCTGGATGTCACCGTCTACAGTCAGATTGATGTCTTGTCTAAACATTGGGTTGAGTTGTAAGAAACGTGGCAGGTGGGTGTAGAAAGCCTCTTGGGAGCTTATGTTGAGGTTTGAGGCGTTAGCGTGGTTTTTATAGGAGAGGAACCAAGCAAATGTGCTATTCACAAAGTTCAAACTTTCAAAACTTGAAATGCATGAATCCAGATCTTCATCACTGTCCCAGTAGGACAAGGGTTTCTTCACTGCCACCATCACATTGCAGCTAAATTCAGAGAAGTGCTGCCTTTGATGGTTGTAATAATCAATCATGTAGGAATCGTCCAAAGCCAGATTCTTGATGTCCAGTCCTTCCTTTAAGATACAGCAGCCATAGATGCTAACAGCCAGATAACCTGCATACATAACAAACACACATGCTTTCGTCAATTTGTGGGTCAAACATGGACCATAGAACCGCTCAAAAATGTAACTCATTGCCTCAGTTTTCTCTTTTCCCGTGATTCGATTGTAGCGTCCCCCAACGCAGCACATACTGAAGGCTTTTGAGTTCCCGGATGGTTCGTCCTCTGGGATTTTGGCACAGGTGAACCAGTGCTTGTTCTCTGCTTCCCTCTGTCCATTCAAAGCCATGCACGCCCCCAGGAAAGTGATGCCGTACAAATAGCAGAAGCAAACAGAAATCCCGGCGTAGAGGCAGAAGGATCGGACAGAACCGAAGGGCGAGCTGTAGCCCAGGAAGAGAGCCAGAGCATCGGTCAGGGTGGTGATGGAGATGGAGACGGCAGCTTCCCTGTAGGTGTCGGCCAGCCGGTCACTAACACTGTCCAGAACACGGGTCCTCTGCCAGCAGGAGACCATGATGAACATGTCGTCAAGTCCAATACCTTCAGAAATAAAAAAGAAGGGGAAGAAAGAGATTTTTAAAATGGAAGATTAAACTTCAGTCTCTTCATTTTGGTGTGTGCAAGTCTGGATTACCCATCAGGCTTTGCAGGCAACTGCCCTATGGCCCTAAATCACCAAGGACCCTAGAAGTCCTATGCTCACTGTCAGTTGTTCTCATAACATGCTAAAATGAAGTAAAATATCAACTGAAGACAAAAATAGGTCTAAAAGTGACTTAAAAGTGCATTCTCTCTGACAGGCAGCAGGGGGCGACTCCTCTAGTTGAAAAAATAAGTCTGATTGTATGGAAGCCTACGAGAAAATGACAGTACTTGTCACTGGATTTATTGCTGCAGTAAACATTTTTCTAACGAGTTAATGGCCTTAGTTGGTAGTTTAAAGTCTCCTTCAATGCAGCAGGATATTCATTTAGTAAATTCTGTTCCCATTGAGAGTAAAATAGACGATAAAGCAGGGTGTGTTTTACAACAGGACTACCGTGGGATTGCCAGGTAGTTATGGGTGTTCTCAGGTTCTCCAGTCAGATCTTTCAAATTTTGAAGGACCAAGATGGTAAAGGCCAAACTGAAGACTTCAAAGCAGCCGTTCACAAACCATTGTGTGACATTACGGTGGCTACGTCCATCTTTTATATACAGACTGTGGGTGTTGGTTCTAATTTGAAAGACAATAGCACTATGTTTGCAAGGTTTCCTTCTTTAAAGGGGAATTGATTACATTTATATAAATCAACGATCCTAGAAAGCACTACCTCAATATAAAAAAATAAAAAAAAAAGTTGTGAAACACCTTTCGTAGCTTCATGGGAAACTGCACAAAATCTGACGAATAGCTTTATTTGATACCATTTGAGTCAGTGTTGGTTCGGGCTAAGGGTTAATTTTGAAAACAAAAAAGATTCTTGTCAAGAAAACGTGACAAAAAAGAAGTACTTTCAATAACTTCTAACTTTGCTTTGTGCTTAGAAAGTGGGACCTTGTGGACCCGGATGTTCAACAGAACCTACCTAATATGAGGAAAGGACAGGTGGCGGCTGTCATGACGAACGGTTGGCCCAGCAACAGCAAAGCACCAAAACCACTCAGGACCGCTACACCTGTGGAGAAAACCCCACAGCACGCCACCCACACCTTCGTCCGCACATTATCCAACCTTAAAAAAAGAAAAACGAATAAAAACAGACAATGCATTCCAAAATTCAGTGCGTAACATGTGTGGCTGATGTTTTACTGACCTCCAACAAGTCATAATTGAAAATACGATGGCGATGGTGTAGGTGATGGAGAATAAATAGATGACAGACGCTGGAGATTTCTCAAATTCCTGCTGCATTGACACTGAGGTTGAGTATGACACCTAGAAAAATTGAAACCATTTGGTTTAACAATGAGATGATGATTTATGGGATTGGTGGAGAATGTGAGAAAGGTTCTGCTTACCTGAAGACGAGGTGATGATTCATTTGAAATCAGATTGATGAAGCTTTCCAACCAAAGGTCAGTTTTTGTTTTGTTGTCTTCTTCTAAATAGTAATGGAGCTGTATGGCTTCAGCACTTTCAACTGAACTCTCTGTATTTATTGTCACGCTGCCCAGACTTAAATATAAAGGAAAACTTCTAAAATCAGAGTGAAACCACGGAAATGTCAAATTGACAGCATCTATGTTGTTGGCATTGTAGTCAATCATGTCCAGAATGTCATTGGAGGTGCAGGATCCAATCACCTTAGCACAGACATCCACATATCTAAATGACTGATTGTCAAACTGCACCACCATACTCCTAATTTTAAAGTCTATATCGAGGATGTCTTGAAGCGACTCAACAGTCAGAATATTCCCGTCGCTTGCGGCTATGACAGTTGCGTAGTTTCCGTCTGTGCTCAGCCTCAACCTCGAAAACATGGAGTCATTTCCTGGGAAGGTTTCTTGGATGTACTTTCTCTCCATCTTGGCCGGTCCATCAACAGGTGTGAACTGCGCCTCAATATCGTTGGAAATTTTGTCCTTTAGAAGATAAAACCCGCTTCCCAGACCTGCCGACAGCATCAGGGGGATGATCAGGAACCACCAGGGATGGGATCCGATGAAGTGGCCCATCATCTCAAAGCAGATCCGGAGAGGTTTCTCTATGCAATCTGTACGATGTCCGGCCATGGCTGTAAAAACCTGAAATTCTGATTAGCAATTAGTCTAAAAATTACTTTGGGGAATGTAAAAGAGCTGCCTCTCTTCTCAGACTAACATTAGAGCTGTGAGTATTCACAGCCAGCTGCATTTATTGTGCTGCTTTTCAGCTCCTTGATGAGCTGTTGATTTGCATAATAACAGGGTCGGTCCTCTCGGAAACAAACACAGCCAGATGTGGTTTGAGGAAAGGCTCATCAATGAGCCCATTAAGGAATAGTAGGTGTACTGTGGCTCACTGGTTCCATCACACTTCCTGCTGGAGTTAGTGGTTTCTTATTGCTCAGCCCTCAGGGGATTCCTTTTCATGGTTGGGAGACATAAATGGTGAAAAAAGGGGCCTTTGAGGATTGATGCAGTTTAGCAAAGACACAGAACAAAGATGTGTTTGATTGGAAAATATCCCGACCTGTTTCAGGAGGTTTTTGTTGTAGGTTTCCATACATCCCTTTATCAGTGTCTTTAATATATCAGTATAATTATTAAACATACATTTTTGTGCACTCCTACGATAATGAGAGCTCCCTGGACAATCAAGAAGACACATGATGAAAAATCTAGATTTTTTAAGCAACATATGACAGAACCAAGTTTCCAATCTAATAAGCAGGCAAATAAAATGCTGTTATTACATTTAACACTCGTGACTGTCGCACAAACAAGACACAAAAGGCGAACGTTGAATGTTAACAGTGATTAGTTGGCAGTCCGTGACTTTAAACTGAGATGACAAGTCTTCTCTGCGAGGTTTGATTTTAAAAACTTGTTCCATTCATACCAGGTGTAAGTCTCAGTAGAACAATTTGGATTCTCACTATTCATTGTTATTGTTTATTACTGTCTTGATTTGTTGAGTCTGTCGGTCTACAATCTGCCTGCATGACTCCTTTGGATGAACCAAGTGACTGAACACAAATGACTTGTAGAAGTAAATTTAGGACTGAAAGAGGGAAAACTGGAAACAGAAAGAATAACACAGAATAAAAATATGTGTGTATTTGTTGAATCTGACTGAATGAATCTGAGTCGTTTTTGTTGCCCCAGTTAAATTTAACCTGACGATCTGGCTAGACAGTAACGATATGCTTTCTATTTATAAGCCCTGGTGTTGCTTGTTAATTCATGTCTTTTTACAGCGTTAAATCTGTGTTTTGATCTGATTCCACAGACACATAAAGTCCATCTTCTTCATGTGACATGTGAGTCTTGCATGGGACTGTTGCTTTGTCTTTCTCTTGCCATCTAATTACAGCTACATCTCCTGACCCACAGTTTGTTTTTGACTGCCGGCGGCAAAGTCAATACGAGATCCCGATGCAGTTCTCTCCTGCAGAGGTCATGACTGAGGAAGCACAGTTTCAGTTTTCTACATCATCACTTATACACCTGAGACGTAAATATTACAATCAGTTTTAAAATTCTAGGGCCAACCAACCCTGCAGGCAGATTACTCAGAGCTACTTCACTTTCTTGGACATCGTGTGGAAGCCTGATGTGCATCAGAGTTTTATCACTAAACATAGCAAGTGTGACCACATTACTTCACTTTTACCATTTTACATGTCTATCATATTGTGTATTGCATCTTTATCATCTGAAAGAATGCAGCCTTGGATCCACAACAGTATTTGTAGGTTTTAAAGGGAATGTAAGAAAGTAGAGATGGAAAAAAGTCTGGTCTCCAAGTACAGTAAAACATGATGAGAGAGGTATTAATACAATATAATGGTAGAGGAAAGAATGCAAGTCATTTCTTCCCATCAACATAATCCAAGAACAAACCAGACACATCAACGAGTTTCACACATCACCCCAAAAATATAACAAGAATCTGATCAAATGATAGTTATACNAAAAAAAAAACTCATCCCGTAAATCCTCTTTTGTACAGAGGCCAGTGCAAAAACCAAAGACGGCGTCCAGTGTGCCTTTGAGGAACTTGTGGAGAAGATCCTCCAGACTCCAGGGCTTTGGGAGAGCGAAACCCAGGGTCAGAAGGTCCGTCTGGGGGATCACGAGCAGGCCAGGGCCGGGGCATGTGGAGGTTACTGCTCCATACCCTGAAAACGGACTGAACAAAGAAAAAAAAAAATGAAGCACCAACCTGATAGGAATGACTACGGACCAGAAAGAGAGCGACAGGTGGATGAGCACTTCTAATAAGTTCATTGCGGGAGTAAGTTCTGTCGGTGGAGAAAAAAACAAAATCATTGCTGTTTGCACACTTCTTTTTCAACCGTCATCTGTATCGTGTCACTACTTTCTGTTAAAAACATGAATGAAAGAATCAGGCAAGACGTAGCCTCTCGTCTGAGGAGCGTATAGTGTTTTAAATTCACTCAACCATGCCAAGTATACGTGAGCACATGTCTGGTTTAAATTTATCTCATTGGCGAGAGTGGTCCAGTTGTGCATTAAGACATCAGGTTACTAGCATAGTGCCTCTAACACAAACCAATTTGTAGGTTACAGCCTGTCAAGTTTTATTCAGAATAATTAATTCTAATCAATAGTGAAAGTCTCCTCAATCCTTTCTCTGACAGGGAAAAAGCTTGTTCCGTTCTTTGTGCTTTCTTGGCATACATAACTGCAAAGTACAAAATGTCCTACTATACACACTATAGGAAGCTTTATGAAACACACACCGCACAGTTTGGGTTGTTAACGCAGGTTGCATTACACACCAGAACACTGTGAATACTCCCAAAGAAGACGTTACCCATCAGACCCCAGTTACTGACACCGAGTCGATCTTCACGGTCAACACTAGACTTGTTTGTTTGATGGTGATTTCCATCGAATTCTGCGCTTCAGAATGTATAGGCGCTTTCAAATGGACTTCTTGTCTCCTCAGCTTAGAAAACAGTCATGATCTTTGTGTCGTAGGGTTTCCTTGCAACCCAACCAGTCTTTGCATCTGGACCATCTCTTCCAGAGCCGCAAGGTTTACAGTATCAAGAGCTCTTGCAATAAATAAATAAAAAAAAATGTCCCTTTTATTCACTTGAGCTCACAGTTGTTCTTGCTCTGCTCTTTTTAAGTAAACAGCCTCAACTCGACCCTGTTATCTATATAGTTTTTTTCACTTTTTGTAGTTTCCTGTCTGCTATGATCCATTTTACGTTTCACCGACTCATTAAAGGCATTTCTCACACGTAGTACGAGAACATTCCCAGAAGCTTTGTTCCTTACTATCTCCAGTATATTTACGATTTCATGTATTGTTTGTATTTGCTTGTTTAACCTGTTTTTTTCCCCCCTTGCTGTCCTTTGATTTCTTTTTTTTTTCCTGTTGCTTTTGCTGTGCATCTGTTTCAATCATACGCAGCAATATGTTAAATCGATATCTGCCTTAATAATATTGAAAGACATTTGCGAGAGTTATGGTCGATTAACGTTTGAATTGTTTCAAACTTGAAATAAACGTCAACCTCAAGATGCCGTCACTCGAGTCTTAACTATTGTTTAATTGCCGTCCGAGAGCTGCCATTAAGTTTCCGTGTTGTGTCGAATCCCGCTTAATCAAAAGCAGGTTACCAGTGGAAACAGAAGTGAGGCGCTCTTTCCATAATCCTTTTGTTGGGGACTCGCCTGTTGTACACGCAAGGCTGAAAAGCATTCTTCGTACGAAATGTCAAAAAAAAAAAAAAACAGACGAGAAACCGGGACACGTGGAAAAACCCCGTTAATCATGTTGTGTAAGAAAGTTCTGGTATGCAGTGACAAGCTTGGGTTCGGTGTCCCCAGATGGAAGGGGATGAGTCCGTCTTTAGGTATACAGAACCAGGAATTCTCCCGAACACAAAGTTTTTTTTTTTTTTTTTACCAGTTGACCTCATATTCAGGTCAGAAAATTGCAGCGATCTGGTTTGGCGTAGAAGTCATCGAGATTTTGTTCGTGGGACAAGAATTGCGTCTATTAAGAGACATTCACCTTTTTATTCCATGACAGTATGTCGACAGCTTCATCTGGAACTTATTGACACTTTAGCCGACGTTTTGGGCCACTTTGAGGCAGTGGAAAGAATCTGTAAACAGTTGATTTTTAAGTGGACACTGGAACACGAGTAGCTGTTAGATAACGTAAGATTTACATGAAGCACTTGGAGTCGCATTTCTGGTGGTTGAACGTATAAAAGGTCACGCCGTTTGGTCTTTTTTTTGCTTAGTTTTGGGCTCCACTCTGCATGTATCCGTAGAAACTCTTTAGCATCTAGACGTGGCAGCAAAATTCATGAAATATTTAATTTTTTTTACTTGGATTTACTTGGTAACGGCAAATAAATAAGTTGCCCGGTGTGTGCAATGCAAAGCCACGTTTTAAATTAAAACTGCTCAAGAGGAACATGTTGGACGAACTCCTCTGTGACGCCACCTAAAGGTTTCCTGAAGAGCAAACATTCAAGTTGGGAATTCGAGGAACGTATTTAAGGAGCTAATTTTAGAAGTATAACCTTTTGTATGTGTTAATAAGCAATCTAAAGCCTCATATCCAGTGTTTGGTGACTGTTATTCTTTACTAGAAACAAAGTGTGCCCCCTAGTGTTCAACACAAGAACATGCATTTTTCCTGTTGGAGGGGTGGAATCAGTTTTTTGCTTCAGTTTTATGGATAATGTACACGTGAACATATTGTGATTAAAACCAGGACAGAAGAATACTTGCTAAGAATAAATGAGAGGAAAATCTGCCTAATTTTAACAGATGAGATGCTTGACGAAGCTAGTTTATAATAAATACCGTTCTGTTTAGCGGATAAAGGCTCCACTTTTTTTTCGTTTTTTAAAATTATATCCTGTATATATTTTTAAAATTGTGTTTTTTGACATGCAAATTTCTGCTGCAACACTGCCTATCTTTCTAACTTCATCTGCCAGCTATCAACTGTTGATCTGGACAGCAGAATAAAAAAAACAGTTACTTGATATTGCAGCCATAAAGCAGCCAAAAACAATTCGGTTTTTAACCTGCAACGTTCTGAACTTGTAATTTTCACACTTTGTTTTTTGTACAGATTAAGCAAATGTGATGCGAAGTGTAAATTAGTGCGGTTTAGAAGTGTTGTTAGGCTCATGATTTTACCTTTTTGGAAAGTGCTAAGCTTGCTGTTTCCCCCCCTGCCACCACTGTTTATGCTAAGCTAAGCTAACAGTCTCAAGGTTCAAAATGATGAGCCGATTTTCTAATACCTTTGGGCATATATGTCAACCTATAGTTACTTGATGATCAAAACAAATGAGTTCAAATCCCTTTAAAGCATCACAAAGCTGAGGGGAGCTGCTAAGAGATGATTAGTACCTATGGCAGGGGTGTCCAATCCTGGTCCTTGAGGGCCACAATCCTGCATGTTTTAGATGTGTCCCTCTTCCAACACACCTGATTCAAATGATCAGGATTATTATCAGGCTTCTGCAGAGCTTGATGATGAGCTGATCATTTCAATCAGGTGTGTTGGAAGATAGAAACATCTAACACATGCAGGATTGTGGCCCTCGAGGACCAGGATTGGACACCCCTGATCTATGGGATCACTATGAACAACCTCTCTCAAGTTACAAACAGTCAACTGATTTATTGTTTTTGTAGAATTATTCATCCTAACAGCTTTAACTTTCTAACAGCCTCACCCATTTTGTCTACAGGCTCACTGCTGAGTCAACAAATATTAAACTCTGCCCGCCAGCCGGATGATGCTTCGCCTCAGCCTCCGCTCTGAGTAACCGTCTCCCCGCTCAGTTCACTGTGCCACCCTTCTTCCCACATTACAACCTTTTAAAATGTAGTTTGAAAGGATATAATGAAACTGCGCGACCCGCGTCTGCACACATGAAAACTACCACTAAGTACAGTTCACCAGAACCTAACTATGCAGTCTGGGCCGCTGCAAAGCCAATGATTTAAGGCGGACGACCGGCCAGAAGATTTCACATTGGGTTTATTCAAATAGCTGCTGTCAGACTTTAGCGTTGGATGATGATCCAGTCTCCTGGAAGTTAATATAACTTACTGCAACAGAGAGCAATAGGAAGACATGAAGGAACAGAGCAAAAAACAGTGGACAAAATTCAACGGCGTTAGGTTAGTGTTTCTATTTTACAATGTAAAAATGATTAAAAATGCTTGTCAGAAATTAAAAAACCAATGGTCTCAGGGGCTGTACATATGTTGCAAGGCACTTGGGCGTCTGGTGGCGTGTTTCCCGGTCTACACGCTGTTTGCCAGGGCGACTTTGACAGTCTGGACCTCAGAGATGTGAGAGGATTTCTGGATGATGCGGCTCGTGAGGGTTGGCCCCGTGACACACATCCTGTCTGTGATAGCGGTCCTGGAGACGGAGAAGGGCTCTCGGCTCTGCAGCACCGTGGCGGCGGCGGCGCCGGGCCCCGAGGCGCTGCTCTGCCCCTGGGCCAAGCTGGTCAGAGCCACGGCGGCGTGGATCTCCCTCCAGCCCTGGTCGCCTCGTCTCTGCGGGCCTCGGTCCTGCTGCTGGTCCCTGTCGGTTTTATTAAACAGAAACAGCCACATGAGAAGTGGGTCGCCGAACGTCTGACCTAAATTAACCCGAATAAAATCACCTCGTCTTGATGTGAAGCCAGAATAATACAGACGAATTAAAGCTGGCGGTTCGGTTTCAACAATAACCGCCAAGTGAGATTATAAGTGGTGTTAGTTTTCAGGTTGAAAAGTGCAAACAACTGACTGGATGGAGGAATGAGTAACTACACTCACCTGTCACATTTGGTTGAAGTATAGTCCACTGCGTCTGTGAAAAACAAGAGAAGAAAAAGACTCACCAAAACGTGGCATGAATCATTTTTTTCGTACGTGATAGCGCTGAAATTGCAAACAGAATATTTGCGGGACAATCAGAGTTTGGATTAGACTATGTCATCATGATAAATAATGTATACATGTTTCTAATTTGCAGCACGTGTGTGAGCAATTACGTCCGGATGATTGTGCACATGCGTGGAGGTTTAGTGTGTGCATTTTCTGAGCATTAGTGCGTCGTTGGATACGGTTTCGATGCGTCCGGTGCATTTAGTCTGCCTGTGTTCAGTTACTGTGACCAAAACAAATGCAAGCAGCAGTTTACTTTAGATTTTATTCTGTTGCATTGTGTCATGAGGACCCCTGCTGTGGTTCAGGTTTCCAGAACCCTGCGAGCACCTGTAAAGGGATTCTGTATGATATAGTTCTGAATTAAACATCAGCGAGCAAGGAAGAGTGACTCGAGGAAGGTCTTTCTCACAATGCCCTGAAAAAACAATCTGGGTATTTCAGGATCAGGATAGAAGAAAGAAAAAAAAAAAAGACTTTGGAGTCATATTATATTACTTGCACAATTTCTGTTTGCGGTCTGTGCATAAGCGTGCATTATATGTAGAACATATTTTCCATTTCAGCTTTGGAATATTGCCTTTTTTTCACTGGAGCAGATAGAAGTTGGTCAAAAGCGATTTTTCTTCAGAGAGCAATAGTCGGGGAAATTAGAGGCCCGCTGTGATACACAGTCTTTCAATGCTAACAGCCCGAGACATCCCCAGCTCAGGNCGTGAACAGTCTCGCTGTGTGGTTCTGACAGTAATCAGAATCTTAAGCAGAACACCACAGAGCTTGTTTTTATCATCTTAGAAACATTACAAAGATAAGTCTGTCTTTACTCTTCCGAGAAGCCTCAGTTAAAAGCAGCTGGGCTACTTTAGGTTTTTTTAAGATGCTGCAGTTCTGAACTGAAGAAGCTTCTTGGATGAGATGGGAACCGTCTTCAGAAACCTAAAAGAGGAGTCTCGTTGCTTTAGCTGTTGTTTCTCGGATTAACATGATCCGGATGACTGAGAGTCTACACAGACATGGTTAAACTTTAAAAGACACAGAAACCATTTTACACACTTTTATTTAACTACACTTTTATCACTAAAACAGACTTTTCATCTGCCTGAACCACAAACGTTTCCATTGACCTGAGACTGAACAGAACTCTGCTGCCAGACTTATAACCAGAACAAACATCCCTCCTGTTTTACACTGGCTCTCAGTTTGGTTTAGGATTGATTCAAAGATTTTACTGCTAACTCTTAACTCCCTTCATGGCCTCTCTCCTTTGAGCTTCTCAGGCAGAGGTATTTTGTTTGACAATTAAAGGGGACAGATCATTTGCAGTCAGGACCCCGAGGCTCTGGGAGGATCTGCCCGAAGAAATCAGGTTGACTGGGTCAGTGACCCTCTGTTAAGTCTCTTCTTACAGTACACTTTTATCGGAGAGCCTTCCTGATTAAATTGTGTTTTATTTTTTATTTCTGTCCATAATAGTTTAAATTTGGATATAATTATCACACTTGGATGTGTTTTCAGCTTGTGTGCTCTATAAATAACAATAATATTGATGATGATGATGATGATGATGATAGAATAGAAGATCCCTGGTTCGCATCCCAGCCTGGGATCTTTCTGCGTGGAGTTTGCATGTTCTCCTGTGCAGTGTGGGTTCTCTCAGAGTTCTCCGACTTCCTCCCTCACAGTCCAAAACCATGTTGAGGTTAATTGGTGATTCTAAATTGTCCGTAGGTGTGAATGTGAGTGTGCTTGGTTGTCTGTCTCTAAATGTAGCCCTGTGATAGACTGGTTACCTGTCCAGGTGTCCCCTGCCTTCGCCCTGTCAGCTGGGATAGACTCCAGCCCTGTAACCCTAGTGAGGATTAAGCGGTGTATAGATAATGGATGAATTAGTGTTATAATTAATATTATTATTTAGAGAGCACACGAGTTGCAAACACATCCAAGTGTTAGAAATTAAATTAAAATATTCAATTATTTAAATTATTAAGTTCCAACCTTTATTCAATAATACAAAAGAACAAAAGCAAGCATAATATATATATAT